>NC_090736.1:131040263-131045263 GCF_036898095.1 Palaemon carinicauda
ATGCGTAGTATTGAGCAAAACTTCCAGAGATTAAGCTTTTATAAAACTGCAAATAAGAGACAAATAAATCAAGATAATAAGCAACCGCTTTCTTGGATCTGTTATAATATATGACGTGTCTGTTCGATTGAAGCTTGTAGGCTATTATGGTAAAAACTAGTTTTATCTGCTACACAAGACTCATTGTAATAAATATTACCTGCTGAACAATATAGAAAGAAAGGTATAAATACATACATACACACATACCTACATACATGCTGTCCATAAAACTTTATAATAGATTCTCAAAGGGGGAAAAGTATACACACACTCACATTTACTGTACACACACTTACATATATATATATATATATATATATATATATATATATATATATATATATATATATATATATATATATATATATATATATAATACATATAATATATATATATATATATATATATATATATATATATATATATAATACATATAATATATATATATATAATACATATAATATATATATATATATATATATATATATATATATATATATATATATATATATTATATATATATGTGTGTGTGTGTGTTTTACACTAAATATAAATGTATTTATTCAGTTTATGAATATATATGCGCTTGGATAAATATACACACACATCCCACACACACACAAAACACACACACACACACACACACACACACACACACACACACATATATATATATATATATATATATATATATATATATATATATATATATATATACATATATGCAGATATGTATATATAATATATGTATACATACATATATATATATGTATATATATATATATATATATATATATATATATATATATATATATATATATATATACAGTATGTTATAGACTATATATATATATATATATATATATATATATATATATATATATATATAAATCAAAATATATATATATATATATATATATATATATATATATATATAAATATATATAATATACATATATACAGTATACATACATATATATATATATATATATATATATATATATATATATATATATATATATGTGTGTGTGTGTGTGTGTGTGTATGGGTGTATATGTTTTTATACGTATATATTTTATTCTATCTCAAACATCAGCCAACCCCAAAAATTGCAAAAAAAAAAAAAGAAAAAAAAACCATGCCGTATGCATTGTGATCTCGTGGCCATCCACCTCTATCTTCAAACTTGTTTTGATACGCGGAAACATAACCAAAAAAGAACGCCTCGTTAACATTTAACTCAACATATGTGAGAAATACACAGTTCAGAAATATCTGGTTTTCCTTTAGCGATGCAGTCTCAGATTTTCGCGGTCATAAATTTGCATGAAACTCGTGTAACGTGAAAGCGCTTTTTCATAATCATTTTTAGGCAAAATTCTGGCCTAGATTTATGCACATGAACTAGTTTGTGTTTATGAACATAACTAGTTTATATATAATATATATATATATATATATATATATATATATATATATATATATATATATATATATATATATATATATATATATATATATGTATATATATATATATATATATATATATATATATATATATATGTGTGTGTGTGTGTGTGTGTGTGTCTGTGTGTGTGTCTGTGTGTCTGTGTGTAAGTATATATATGTATATGCATATGTATATATATATATATATATATATATATATATATATATATATATATATATAAATATATATATATATATATATATATATATATATATATATATATATATATCATCATCATCATCTCTTACGCCTGTTGACACAAGGGGCCTCGATTAGATTTCGCCAGTCGTCTCTATCATGAGCTTTTAATTCAATACTTCTCCATTCATCATCTGCTTCACACTTCATAGTCCTTAGGCCTATGGCCTGGGTTTTCTAGCTATTCCCGTACCTGGTGGAGCCCATTTAAATGTTTGGTGAACTAATCTCTCTCGGGGAGTGCGAAGAGCATGACCAAACCATCTCAATCTATCCCTGACCATGATCTCGTCCACATATGACACTTGAGTAATCTCTCTTATAGTTTCATATTTAATCCTGTCCTGCCATTTAACGCCCAATTTTTTTTCTGAGGGCTTTGTTCTCAAATCTACTAAATCTATTAGATATTGTTTCATTGTCATACCACGACTCATGTCCATACAGTAACACCGATCACACCAAATCGATATATAAGCTAATTTTTTATGTAATTTCAGGCGATTTTATTTCCAAATTTTACTTAACCTAATCATTGTCTGATTTCCTTTTATCAATCTTTCATTAAACTCCAGTTCTAAAGACCCTGTATTAGAGATTACAGTTCCTAAATATCTAGATAATTCTACCTCATTAATCCTTTCTAATTATATACATGTATATACACACGTGGTATATATATATAGTATACATGCATATGCACACACATAAATACACATATATACAGTATGTGCGTATATATACATATGTAAATATATTCATGGATAAGAAGAATTATTTCTTTGTATAGTTATGGTAAAGGTGGCTAAAGCAATTGCTAGAACTATGTAGGTATAACATTTCTTTGCATACCAAGGAATGTGTTTGGTAGAATTTCTTCTTTTTTTGGGTAAGAAAGGTCACAGAAGAACTGGTATGGAAAGAAATGTATAGATTTATGTAAGAGAAAGGCTGTTTAGATCACCTCTATGAAAGTTGTACGAAAAAGTTTAGATGTGAAGAAAACCTGTTATGTATGGCATGCATTGTCCTATGACAGAATTGGAAGAGAGGCAATATGGCTTTTGAGATTGAATGTAATAGTGAATGTAAACAATAAATGTTTTAGGGGATAGGTTGTAGGCCATTTCAAAGATTTTATGATGGGAGTGAAGCACATAATTATGCAGGAGATTAACTAGTTTAGTATGACAGGACCGTGGATGTGGATGAAAAATGATAAGAAAAATAGGATATGCTATTTAGGGACAGTGAAGAGAGACTGCAGAAAACTGGTAAGAGTTGAAAGTCACTGTGAGTATGAGTAAGGCAACGGAAGTAAATAAAGCAGAGGAAGTGGTTGGTTTGCATTAGTATGGCTAGAATAGATATGATGGATGATAACAATATGAGAAAAGTAAGTCAAAGTCAAGATGGGAAAAGAAAACTAGAAAGATATTAGAAAGATGTGTGCAAAAGATTGGCAAGAGGTTTGAGTTAACAGGTGGGTGAACCAACCAAGGTTGTAACGTATGTAATAATTGTTGAACTAACTCTCCTTTATGGGATTGAAGTATGGAAGTTTAATGCCATGAAAAAAAAAATCTTGAGATTAACTGTTTAAAGGTTTAAAGTCCGCTCATGAATGGCAGAGGCCAGGGGCAGTGACATTGCCCTACCAAGCAGGACAATGCCCTAGAGACTGACCATATATACAAATCATCAGCGCCCTCTAATTGTTTAAAGGTTTAAAGGCCACTCATGAAATGACAGAGGCAAGGCACAGTGGCATTGCCCTATCAAGCACTACAGTGCCCTAGAGACTGACCATATATACATATCATCAGCGCCTAAACCTCCTTTCCATTCAAGCTAGGACCAAGGAGGGTCCAGGCATTGGCTGCTGATGACTCAGCAGATAGACCTATAAGCTCCCCCAAACCCCCATCCTTACCTCCCAAGGATGGTGAGGTTGCAGCGACCAAATGAACTAATGAGTTTGAGTGGGACTCGAACCCCAGTCTGGCGATTACTAGACAAGGACGTTGCCACATAGGCCACCACAACCCATAGCATATGGGGTGAAAGAAGAAATGTGGATGTATACAGTAGTAAAATGGTCACCTTCACTGCAAAAGATAGATCGGATTATTTTAAGGTGGTTCGGTTAGTGAGAACAGGGCATAATTCAAAGATGTAGAAAGACGCTTAGAAATGGATGGGTTTTTATGTGGTTTAATGTTGGTGGGAGTTCAAACACTGCTTATGTGCCTCTGCAGAGATGTATGAATGTTATAAGCACAGATTCTGCGCTAATTGACCACGGTCGCGGCAACTTCATAAAATAGTGAATAGAAAATATATTTCCTTCTAGCCGTTTAAAGCTTTATTTTGTTCGTAAAGTTGATTGGCTTACCATGCGTAATTTTTTTTTCTTTTCTTTTTGAATGAGATGTTATTGTAGTTAATTTTTAATGTTATGATTTCTTTGGGATACATATTCATCTAATGAATTTTATTTCACTGCACTTGGTTTATGAGTAATAATTTTATGAGTTTAATATTGAAGGCAATTTGAATAGAAAAAAAAATCGCTCAAAAGAAGCATTTATTGCACAAAACTATAATAATCAGGTGAGTACTAAAATGACAGAGAGAGAGAGAGAGAGAGAGAGAGAGAGAGAGAGAGAGAATAATAATAATATTACGAATAGGTTTGGAAATCAGTGAATTTCATTTTATTTTTCCTTATCAAAAATTATTTTGTATAAATTCACCAAAGTAACGTCATCTACGGTATTTCATTGAGAGAGAGAGAGAGAGAGAGAGAGAGAGAGAGAGAGAATACTCCAGTTCATAAACGCAAATACCTTTAACCCACATAAGCTTATTTGAATACAAATGGAAGTGGGTGGGCTATGACATGCATACATCCTTACAAGCAAATATAGAAGACAAGATTATTAACTTCAGAAGTCAATAAAATCTGTAAACAAATCAAGCAGGACAATGCCCTAGATAATAACCATATTACATGTGATCAGCGCCCAGGGCCCCCTCTCCACCCAAGCTAGGACTAAGGATGACCAGGTAATGGTTGCTGATGACTTAGCAGATAGACCTATAGGCTCCCCCAAACCCCCCATCCTTAGCTCACAAGGATAGTGGGGTTGCAGTGACCAAAGGAACTAAAGAGTATGAGCGGGACTCGAAGCTAAGTCTGGCAATCACCATGCAAGGACACTACCACCAGGCCACCACAACCAGCTGA
>NC_090736.1:131052763-131057763 GCF_036898095.1 Palaemon carinicauda
TTCAATTTTGAAAGTCCTATGTCAAAGGACAAGGTCGATCAAAAAGTCAACGTAATTAACCCTAACCTTAACCCCAAATTCGTTCATAGTTGTCACACAGGCTTCAAATACGCCTACGATCTAAATTGATTCTTGGAAAGGCAAGCTGGTTTCGAGAAATAACCTGCCGTGTCGGAGGTCTACACTCTCAAGAGTGCTATTCTGGTTATTTCACTGTAATTGTCCAAATATCATGTTTTTATATATCGGATGTGAAAATTCTAGGAAGATTGCAGGCCTTATGCCACAATCGTTATCGAAAGAGAACCTCATAAAACGTTCCTTAGGATTGTGTTATTGTTGTAGATTTTGTAGGAAAATATACTTATAGGCACAGGCTCTTAGCCCTGGAACAGCCACTTATAGGGCTTAGTCTTAAAAGGACTGTAGAGGCCTTGTGTAGACATTTTAGTCACAGGACGATAAAATTACCGATTTTAACATGTTGCTAAGACAATATAACGAAATTGAATGTATACTGTAGGGGCCTCCACAATACACTGTTAAAAATTTGCATTAAGAAAACGGTAAAAATCTGGCAACATTTATTCCAGGATTTTTACCGTTTTAAAAACGGTTATATTGAGTGATATTACGGCCACACTCACGTAAAAGATAATAACAAAGTATTTTACTGAAATACGGTTGAGAACAGTATATTTTTACGGAGAATTTCCGATTAAAATTACGGTTTTTTCTAACAGTGTAGAGCGCCAACTTAGATGTATGTAAAATGTAACCAGACACGGGTCTTAAAAGCAGAAAGGGATAACATCCGAGTATTGGAGTAAAGCAAGGAAGGAATAAATTAATTTAGAGAAAATAACTCGTAAATCATAATTTCAATCATTGATAACTTATGACTGACTAACCGCATTCAGCAGTTTTGAATATAAAAGAAAAACTTGTTAACTAAGAAAGCAAACAAAAATATTGACAAAAAATCTGAAACATTGAAATTTAACCAGTTAGATTAATCAATCACCATATAAGATTTTGCTCTCTCTCTCTCTCTCTCTCTCTCTCTCTCTCTCTCTCTCTCTCTCTCTTCTATATGCACAGAGAGCTATATACCCACGTAAAGGTAAGCATTACATGATCAAGTTTTTGTTGCCTTTGAAAGCGGTGCCTCAAGAAACGTTCGCTGGCATCTTATAGCTTTTTGGCGTCTAAGTCAAACATTACACTGTCGTAAGTAGCTAGTAGTTGATTGATTCCTTTTTTGTATAAACTATCGTCGCAAACTAACCGAACCTGGTGCAGAAAGGAAATTAAGCATGTTTGTACTGATGCTCTGACACGAAAATAATTAACTTACAATATGACCAAATGTATAAGAAGAGCAACCAGAGATGTCAAACCTCCACCTTTGAAGACTATCAACATTTTATTCAAGTCTACGGACCAAGCTCTCCCTGTTTCATATGTTGACCGTGACTGAATCTACTGTATAATAATAACAATCAGAAGCAGAATCACGATCTTCATCCGGATCATCTCCAAACTTGAATGGGTTTTTCCTCAGCATAATACGTATCCGTTGTTAAAACTTGATGAAAATATGGCGAGAAGTTTTGACGTAATCCTGTTCACAGACAAACAAACAGATTTATAAATAAATAAATGCAGATTATTTTATAACTTCCTTGGCGGAAGTAATGAAATGTTTGTTGCTTTGGCGCTGTTTTGTTAAAGAGCCTAAATATCTTTTACAATCTGCTGAAGATTTTAAACCGTGTTCATAAACACGAGCAAATTATTTGTGCTTAATATGTTTGTCTCATCTTATGCTACCAGCTTCAAACGGTTAATCATTAAAGACAACAACTCTAATGACATTGTTGAGGATATTTTTGTCTTCAGCCACAAGTGGAATTGCAATTCTAGATTACCGCTGGAAATCATTATGCGTCATTACGTTATCATTCGTGGTTCTTAATGACGTGTTTAAAGCATTTGCGTTTTGAGAGGTACAATCGGGCGACCAAGAAGTCAATCCTGTTAAAATTAATATTAAAAAGAAGAAATTATGATATTTGGAAGGCAGTGAACGTCACTGAATACGCGTCGTGTAGTTCATCGTGGGAAAAATGCAACTGCTTTAGCCTACTCTTGTTATGGATATGGCCATTTTTGGGATTGGTTAATATTTGGGTGGGTGACCACCAATGAATACCAGTCAATTAAATCATTCTTTACACCATTAGCTTCTCGATCAGTAAAGTTAGGTCTGGTCGGTACTGTACCAACCGTGTGTCGCACGTTCGTACATAGTTCATTTTGTGCTTGTATCTTCGCTCTCCCCCTCGCACTAAAAAAAACCTGAAAAAACATGTCTTGTTTCACCTCTGTAACATTGTCTGTTTTTTTAACATGAAAATTCTTGTTGCCTTGAACTTTTGTATATAAAGGAGAGTGTTCTATAATAAAGTCACCCTAGGATCACTAATGTGATGGGCCGAGAGAAGGTTGTGACTCAAAGGCAAGTTGAAAACAACTGAGTGACTTTATTATAGAACACTCTCCTTTATATACAAAAGTTCAAGGCAACAAGAATTTTCATGTTTAAAAAACAGACAATGTTACAGAGGAGAAACAAGACATGTCTTTTCAGGTTCTTTTTAGTGCGAGGGGAGAGCGAAGATACAAGCACAAAATGAACTATGTACGGACGTTCGACACACGGTTGGTTGGATGGCTGACCGCATATGCTATACAGACAATGTTGTCATTAAAACTATAATAGCATTTTATCCAGGATCTCTGTGTGACCCATTGCAGCATACACTTGTTTATTAAGGACTGTTGCAAGCTCTAATCTTTTGGTGGAGATAAGTATTTAACCATATCCTCAATACTTTGTTCATTCAGCCTTGGAGCGGAGGTTTTGAATACTTATAGTTTACTTTTACTAATAATATTATATTTATTATTCTTTTGCTATTAATATTATTTTTTCTTATTCTTTCCCCATTAATATACTTTTATGATTCTTTTCCCATCAGTATACTTTTATTATTCTTTTCCCATTGATATGCTTTTATTATTCTATTCTCATTAGTATACTTTTATTATTCTTTTCCCATTAATATACTTTTTTTTATTCTTTTGCTATTAATATTACTTTTCTTATTCTTTTCCCATTAATATACTTTTATTATTCTTTTCCCATTAGTATACTTTTATTATTCTTTTCCCATCAGTATACTTTTATTATTCTTTTCCCATTGATATGCTTTTATTATTCTTTTCTCATTAGTATACTTTTATCATTCTTTTCCCATGAATGTACTTTTATTATTCTTTTGCTATTAATATTACTTTTCTTATTTTTTTCCCATGGAAATATCCTCAAGTATTTCATGAAGTAAGAAGGCTCACCAAATCTATAAGAAATTGTTTTTCTTGCCTTTTCTCGTGAAACATTTTTTTTTTCTTTTTTAATTGCAAAGACTCACTATTCTTTCCGTTGACTGGAGGGAGAGATTTTAGTTTTTCTATAAGAATGGTGTTTTAACCAATTTCTAAAATTAGTGTAAGAATTGCTCATAGAATTATTAATGAAATCTCGACTGGGGCAAAGAAGAAGAAACATATACTCGTCAAAAAGAGAGATGGCTCTGTTATAGCAACAGAAGATGAAGAAAGATAACGTTAGATGGAACACTTTAGTGAGGTTATGAATAGGAAATATGAAGGAAATAATTAATTGATAGGCATGAAGCTAATGAAGATCTTGATGTACACATGAATGAATTCACTGTGTTTGAACTCGAAGCTATCCTAAACAAAACTAGAGAGATGGAAAGCCCCGGGATACGAGGGAATAACTGCCGAGATGATACTGGCTGAAAATGAAGTGACTCCGAGGCTACTTAAAAGATTATTTTGTAGACTGTGGCATGAAGAGGCGAGGCCTGATGAATGGGAGTTAGGAGTGTTGGTGAAAATAGCTAACAAGGAAGACCTGACTGATTGCAGTAAATACGTCAGTTATGAAAATATATAGTATGCTTATTCTTAAGTGACTAGAGAGAAAGATTGATGAAAAACTGTGAGATGAATAAGCAGGATTTAGAAAAGGTAGAAGTTGCAGACCAAATTTTCATATTGAGACATGTACAGTAATGTGTACAATATAGAAATTTCTTTTTGATGGTATTTGTGGACTATGAAGAAGCCTTTGATAGTGTGCACCGGCCAATTTTGTGGAGAGTATTATTATGGAATTCAACTTGAATATGTAAATTTGATTAAGTCTGTTCATGAGCATAGCAAGTGTAAAGCTGATGTTAACGGAGTCTTATCAAATGAATTTCCAGTGAACAGCGGAGTACTCCAAGGAAATGTGTTCCTAGATTATGCTGATGATGCTGTCCTTGTTAGCAGAACATCACAGGATTTGCAATGCTCGCTTATCAGAATGCATGAAATATCACACTAGGTTAGGCCGATGATAAATAGAAGAAAGACAAAGATGATGAAAACGGAGTATGCAATGGAAAATGGAATATCCTTGGAAGGAGAAAGGATTAATGAGGTAGAATCATTTAATATTTAGGAACTATGATCTCCAATACAGGGTCTTAAGAATTAGTTTAGTGAAAGATTGAAAAAAAGCAAATCAGACAATGGCTAGGTTAAGGAAATATTGGAAATCAGATTACCTGAAATTACATATAAAAATCAGACTATATATCAGTTTAGTGAGATCCGTGTTACTTTATGGACATGAGTCATGGTATGACAATGAAACAATCTCCAATGGATTTAGCAGATTTGAGAACAAAGCCCTCAGAAGGACATTGGTAGTTAAATGGCAGGACAGGATTATAAATGAAACTATGAGAGATGACTCGAGTGCCATATGTGGATGAGATCATAATGAGGGGTAGATGGAGATGGTTTGGGCATGCGCTTCGCACTCCCCAAAGAGAGATTAGTTCACCAAACGTTCAGCT
>NC_090736.1:131070263-131075263 GCF_036898095.1 Palaemon carinicauda
AGAGAAAGCATTCACCAGCCACCCGTTGAGATACTATCGCTAGAGAGCTGTGGGGTCCTATGACTGGCCAGACAGTACTACGTTAGGTCATTCTCTCTGGTTACGGTTCATTTTCCCTTTGCCTACACATACACCGAATCGTCTGACATATTCTTTATATATTCTCCTCTGTCCTCGTACACCTGACAACACTAAAATTACCAAACAATTCCTCACCCAATGGGTTACTGCACTGTAATTGTTCAGTGGCAACTCTCCTCTTGGTAAGGGTAGAAGAGGCTCTCTAGCTATGATAGGCAGCTCTTCTAGGAGAAGGACACTCCAAAATCAAACCATTGTTCTCTAGTCTTGGGTAGTGCCATAGCCTCTGTATCACGGTCTTCCATCGTCTTGGGTTAGAGTTCTCTTACTTGAGGGTGCATTCGGGCACACTATTCTATCTTATTTCTCTTCCTCTTGTTTTTGTCAAAGTTTTTATAGTTTATATAGGAGTCATTTACTTCAATGTTACTGTACTTGAAAGGTTTTATTTTTCCTTGTTTCCTTTCTTCATTGAGCCATTTTCCTTTTGGAGCCCTTGGGCTTATAGCATTTTGCTTTTCCAACTAAGGTTGTAGCTTGGATGATGATAATAATAATAATAATAATAATAATAATAACAATAATAATAATAATGATAATAATAATAATATTCGTCTGTCTGTCAGTCGAGATAAAGTCACGCAAGAAGGGCTTTAAATATCTTTTAAAATGCAAACATCATCTGTCGACGAAAGGAGTTTAGAAACCTTCTGTCATCCAAATTGCAATTTTTTTTTATTTATTTATTTGGCAGTTCTTGCTGGTTTTGTCTTACCTGGCTTTCCAGCTTCTTAGGGTAGGCCTATCTTTTTTAAATTTTCACCCTTCATTCAATGACTTACGCTTTGGGCCAGCCCTCAAAGTTTTGGTGCAATTACATTAATAATAATAATAATAATAATAATAATAATAATAATAATAATAATAATAATAATAATAATAATAATATCTTATTTAACTTTTCATATTCATAATTTATTATTTTGGTATCTAAACAATAATAATAATAATAATAATAATAATAATGATAATAATAATCGTAACATAATAATAATAATAATAATAATAATAATAATAATAATAATGATAATAATAATCGTAAAATAACAATAACAATAACAATAATAATAATCATAACCATAACCATAGTTATGATATTTTATTCAACTTCTTTTTTATGTTCATATTCTATTATTTTTGCCTCTTAAGTATATGGCCTATAATAATCAAATTCCCTCCCTAAGTTTATGGCATTCGAGTTTCATTGTTATCCATTGAAGCTTAATTCAAACTCCTGTTTTACGTTCTATCAATCATGATTTTTTTTATACCATTGGCTAATCCTAAAACCCAAAAGTAAAATAAATTATTTCTTCCTAATATTATGCAAATTTTAGTATTCTTTTTTAAAGATAAAACTTCTGCGTATATTTTGTTTTGAGTCTAATTTCTCTCCGTTCAAATATAAAAAGTAGAATTTAAATTTTAGTTGTAAATCAGTTTAATCTGGGGACAATATTAGTCATGAGGGATAGAGAATATAGTCGGATCATGATTAAGATGGATACTAATGAGAGAGAGAGAGAGAGAGAGAGAGAGAGAGAGAGAGAATTACAAGGAGTTACAAGGATTTTGGATGTCTCAAAGACCTTTTAGTCCATCCTCGGAGACTCCAATTTCTTTCGGGTATAAGGATTCACTGAAAGTATTGAGGGAGCTTTTATGATCTTGTCTAACTTATTCTTGACGCCGTTTACCGCGTTACTGTTGTACCAACCGTGTGTCACACAATTGTACATAATTATTTTGTATACATTATGCTTGTATCTGTGCTCTTCCCTCGCACTAAAAAGAACCTGAATGATCATGTCTCCGGTTTTGCTCGGTATTATTGTCTGTCTCTCGAACATGTTATGTCCTGTTGCCTTGAGGTTTTTTATATAAAGGAGAGTGTTCCTTAATAAATAACTCAGTTGATTGCTTCCTGCCTTTGAGTTCCCAACCTTCTCTTGGCCCGTCACACTGTTTACTATATCCGATGGAAGGCTATTCCATGTATTTGATATTTTGTCTGTAAAGAAATTACCACATTGAGTGGTGTATCTTTTCAATTCCAGTTTGTATCCGTTACAGCTGGACTGATTTGTGTTAAGCGTGAATAGATTGTTGTAATCTACGTATGTTCTTCCTTTAAGAATTTTGAATGCCTCTATTAACTGTCCCCGTAGTCATCGAGTTTGTAGATCAAATAAGTTCAAACGTTCCATCCTCCATCTATATCCAAATTACCTTAGTGTTGGAATTAGTTTGATGGCCCTAGCTTGTACTGTTTCCAGTCTAGCTATATCCCTCTGAATACTTGGAGCCCAGAATTGGACTCCATAATCTAAATGGGTTCTTATTAGTGATGTGTACAGCTGAAGTACAGTGTCTTTGTTTCTATATTTGAATTGTCTCTTTATGTAAACTATTAGTTTTTGTACTTCTTTTCAGCTTTTATGCTCTGTTTGAAGTACTTCAAATCTTTGCTAATAATAATGCCGAGATCTTCCTCCTGGTCCTCACTTTCTATTTCATTATCCACCAGTGAGTAATCTGTTTGTGGGTTACTATGAACTATATGCATAACTTTGAATTTCCCTCAGTTGAAAGGAATTTGTCATTTTCCGGACCATTCATCTAACTTCATTGGATCCTCTCTCAAGGCTTTTACGTCCTCTGATTTCGAAGCATTTTGGTATCGTCGGCAAATTTGGTTATTCTACTAGTTAATCCTAAACCTATGTCGTTATTGTAAATCAGAAATAGTAATGAGCCAAGGACGGATCCTTGAGGTACTCCGCTTGTAACAGCTTCCTACTCAGAGGCTTCTCCATTGATTACAACTTTCTTTTTCTGTTTGTCAGCAATCTTCGATCCATTCAGCTGGCTAGTCAATGATGCCTAGTGCTCTAATCTTAACCATTGTTTTTCTTATGAGGGACTTTATCAAAAGATTTTTGAAAGTCTGGGTATATGATGTCTATTGCCCTGCTTTTGTCATAAATGCTAAACATGTGAAAAAAAAAATCCAACAGATTTGTCACACATGATCTCTTTCGTCTAAAACCATGTTGGCTGTCTATCCGATGATTATTTTTCTTTATATGTTCTACTATAGAATCTACTATAATCAATTCAAAAATTTTGCAAGGCACTGAAGTTAGACACACAGGTCTGTAATTGCCAGGTTCTTCTTTTAGCCCCTTCATGTCGATTGGAGGAACATTGCCTAGTTTCCATCCTTGTGGTGCCTTTTTATCGTTGGCTGTCTTTCGGAACATTTTGTAAAAGTGTTGGGTTATCTCTTCTTCTAGTTCTATAATCTCTCTTGGATGAGTATCATCTGGAAGTGGTACCTTAGACATACTGAGCCCCTTTATTTTCTTTTTGACATCTTCCATTGCAAAGGCGATTCTGTTTAGTGGTCGTGATCTTTCATATTTGATAGCTGGTTCGGTGAGGGTTATTGATTCTTCCCTAGTGAATACGATTGTGAAATATGTATTCATCAGTTCAGCTTTTTTTCAAATCCTTTGTTATAAGATTACCATCAGAGTCTCTTGGTGAGCTAATGTTTTTTTTATTAGTCTTATATTGTTTACATATGAAGAAAATTCTTTCGGGTTTTCTTTACTAGCTGAAGCCACTCTTTTCTCTTCACTGACCTTGGCATTTCTAACTAGTTATTTACTTTTCTGCTTAACTTTTTGTACTCGAAAATTTTACGAATCAAAGCTGTGCACCCATTGATTTATGTTTCCTGTCTCTCTCCGTATTGTATTGGCTATTTCTCTGTTGGACTATTTGGGTTGTGGAGTTCCATTTATTAGAATTTCTCTGTAAGTTATGCTTTCGTCCTCTTTTCTTTCTATATTTCTACAAAGGAGTCCCAATGTGTATCTATGTTCCATGTTTTGTTGTATTCTAAATTCTTGGTGTATTCCTTCAGTTTTATCCTGTTACTCCGTCTGTAGTCAAGCTTTAATACTTTTCCTTTTTTGAGAGGAGGAATATTTACCTGAAACTTAACTATTCTGTGGTTACTTTAACCAATATTTTCCCCAACTGAGACACTGGATACTAAACTTTTTTATGTTGTTAGCACAATATCTAGCATGTTGTTTCCCCTATACTCATTTTTTTCAACGAGCCGCATTTGCACCGAATCGCAGCGGTGTCCTTTTTGCTCGGAAAAGTTTTCTGCTCTCTGAGTGGTTAGAATTATCTTGTCCAACCAATCAGCGATCAGGAAACTTTTCCGAGCTAAAAGGGCACCCCTGCGAGTCGATGCAAATCTGCCTCACTAAAAAGAATTGACTATAGTTGGTTTATCGACCCACTGATAGAGGAATTCATTGTTGACAAATCATAGTACCCTATGACCTTGACCCTCTGTCTTTGATGTAGAATTCAAAGTGTCCCAGTTTACTGCTGCACTGAAGTCTCCAATTAAGACAGCTAGCTTATTGTTCACTTCTTGTCCAAGTTGATAGGAAAGAGAATTGATAAGAAGGCGGAAAATGAGAGAGAGAGAGAGAGAGAGAGAGAGAGAGAGAGAGAGAGAGAGAGAGTTGATAAGAAGGCACGAAAATTTTGGTAAACGACTCAAACAATACTTTAAAGCTGTCATCTATAATGGCCTAGTCAAATGATTTAACTGTTTTATTGACTTTACGTTACAAGTTTCAGTGAAGCTCGAACTATGAAATTAAACTGATAAAAAAATTAGAGATTAATTAGGAGCAACAACTCTTGTTGGTATAAGGCCCTCTCAATTATTATTATTATTATTATTATTATTATTATTATTATTATTATTATTATTATTATTATTATTATTATTATCTAAGCTACAACCTTACCTGGAAAATCAGGAT
>NC_090736.1:131085263-131087763 GCF_036898095.1 Palaemon carinicauda
AAAAATTAAAATAGCGCTATTAATAGAAATAACAGTAATAATGGTAATTCGAATCATTATAAATGAGAGAGAGAGAGAGAGAGAGAGAGAGAGAGAGAGAGAGAGAGATCTTCGTCCTTTTCTCAAAAAGAAGAAACCTGAAGAAAACATCGAATATAATAATAATAATAATAATAATAATAATAATAATAATAATAATAATAATAATAATAATAATAATAATAATAATAATAATAATAATAATAATCTCAAGAAAACTTCGAATATAATAATAATAATAATAATAATGATAATAATAATAATAATATCCACTTGAATAGAAAACTACACCGGATATACGTGAACAGGTCTGTCTGGAAACCTTCGAGAATCGGAGCTCTGAGACTCTTTCCGCTCAAGAGCTTTTGGACTAATTAACTACCTCGCGAGATGAGTGTATCGATTGTCACCTGATGATTTACAGCAGGTGGTTTTACCAGTTTTGCTTCCTCTGTTGTTTTCTAGGACTTGGTTTTGTAGGGCTGATCTTAATTACCTCATTTAAATGTCCTTGTCTTCTCGCGAATCTCGCTCTGATAATTTTGGCGACATCCACTTATCTTTTTTTTTTTTTTTCAGGTTAACTTTCTCCTTTGATGAATTTTTATAGTTGTTTTTTTAAAGATAGAAATAAAATGTGGATTATTTTTGTGGGTGTTGATAAAGTTTTTAGTATATCAAAATCATTAATAGTTCAGTAATGCAAAATGAATGGGGTGCTAACAAGTGACCTATAGAAAACTATAAATTGAATGGTTTAAAGGTTAAAGATTTAAAGGCCACTCATGAATATCAGAGGGAAAGGACAGTGGTAATGCCCTATCTAGCAGGAAAAATCACTAGAGACTGATCATATGTACATATAATCAGCACCCAAGCACCCCTCTCCACCCAAGCTATAACCAGGGAGGGCCAGGCAATGGATACTGATGACTCAGTAGGTAGACTTATGGTCTCCCCTCTCCCCCATCCTAAGCTCAAAAGGATGGTGAGGTTCCAGCCACTACAAGAAATTATTGAGCTTAAACGTGATTCGAACCCCAGTCCGCCAGATCGCCAGACAGGGACGTTTCCAATAGCCACCACGTCCATATTAGGTTGAATTTAATTAAAAGCAAGACTTTATTCATTAAATGACCTTGTATCATTTACCCACTACATGACTCGCACTACATTATGGAAATGTTATCTAATTCTCCTAAATATCTGACAACATTCATATCTTGGTTTTAGATATCATACTTTATATAGATAAGATTGTATAACTTTTATGGTAAGTTACGCTTCTTAGTACTTAAAAAACTCGTTACTATGCTGGCTGAAGAATAAGTGTTAATAGCAAAGCTTCACCAATCTACTGTATTATCAAAATCAACCTCTAATTTACAGGTCTACAGTCTCCTGTATTTACACAAGGATAAAAATATATCGTGAATGTTTACTTTATACGAGCAGCATATCAAACTGAGATCTCTCAATGCTACTTGTACCAACACATCTGGGGTTAATTGAATGACTGTTTTTTTTTATCTATTTTGCATCATAACATGAAAGATTATAAACCGCGTACCTCTAGAGTTAAATGGACATAATTATTTTCTAAATAGTCCACCTTGTAATGGTTTCAAGTACCAGATGTCTTTTATTTCACTTTTCATAACAAGTCATAAAAAAACCTTAATGAAAGAGTTTGATGCTCATTTTGTCCAACGTCGGCATCCAGGTTTTGTTGGGAGCACCCTGATGTCACATTTTCAATTGGAAACGTCCCTGCCTGGCGACCTGCCGGACTGGGGTTCAAGTTCCGCTCAAGCTCTATAGACTCTTGTAGAGTCTGCATTCTTACTGTCCTTGTGAGCTTTGGGTAGAGTCTACCTATTAGCTAAGTCATCAGCAGCCACTGCCTGGTCCTCCCTTGTCCTAGCTTGGGTGTTGAGGGGGATTGGGCCCTAATCATATGTATATATGGTCAGTCTCTAGGTCATTGTCCTACTAGCTAGGGCATTGTTATTGTCCCTTGCCTCTGTCATTTATGGGTAGCCTTTAAACCAGATTGTGAAATTGGATTTTCTTACAAGTGTTATAGAATTAGATTTTATAAAGTTCAAGAGAGTAATTGCTGCTATTTTGAATTGGCATCTTTTTTGTTTGACTGTATTCTGATCCTTTTATGTTTGCTTAAATTTATTCGTTATGGTGATTTCGTACCTATCTTTATACGTTGTTTGTAACTATATGTCTCTGATTTTCTCCTCAGATAAAGTCATCAATTTCTCCAGAAGATTGTTTAACATTTAAAGGATCATCTTAACCTGTCGTGTTCGCATGAATGTAAGCTTCAAATACTTACAAATGTAATAGGGATAATAATGATAATGATAATATTATTTATCACAATAATAATAATGTGTGATATAGTAATTGAAAGTGACTCATTACATGATCTAGAAATATTTCTATT
>NC_090736.1:131097763-131112763 GCF_036898095.1 Palaemon carinicauda
TCTTTGACCTCTTTTTAGCTCTCACACCTCTATCTTTAGATGTTCTTTGACTTTTTTTTAGCTCCCCCACCCCTTGCATAAGAAGTTCTTTGACCTCTTTTTAGCTCCCACACCCCTTGCATTAGAAGTTCTTTGACCTCTTTTTAGCTTCCCCACTCCTTGCATTAGAAGTTTGTTGACCTCTTTTTAGCTCCCACACCCCTTGCATTAGAAGTTTGTTGACCTCTTTTTAGCTCCCACACCCCTTGCATTAGAAGTTCGTTGACCTCTTTTTAGCTCCCACACCCCTTGCATTGGAAGTTCTTTGACCTCTTTTTAGCTTCCCCACTCCTTGCATTAGAAGTTCTTTGACCTCTTTTTAGCTCCCTCACCTCTTGCATTAGAAGTTCGTTGACCTCTTTTTAGCTCCCACACCCCTTGCATTAGAAGTTCTTTGACCTATTTTTAGCTCCCACACCCCTTGCATTAGAAGTTCGTTGACCTCTTTTTAGCTCCCACACCCCTTGCAGTAGAAGCTCTTTGACCTCTTTTTAGCTCCCATACCCCTTGCATTAGAAGTTCGTTGACCTCTTTTTAGCTCCCACGCCCCTTGCATTAGAAGTTCGTTGACCTCTTTTTAGCTCCCACACCCCTTGCAGTAGAAGCTCTTTGACCTCTTTTTAGCTCCCATACCCCTTGCATTAAAAGTTCTTTGACCTCTTTTCAGCTCCCTTACCTCAAGCATTAGAAGTTCTTTTACCTCTCTTTATAGTTCCCACACCTCTAACATTAGAAGTTCTTTGACCGCTCTCTATAGCTCCCACACTTCTAGCATTAGAAGTTCTTTGACATATATTTCTAGGTTCCATACTTTTAGCATTAGAGGATCTTCGATCTATATTTTGAGGTGCCTTACTTCTAGCATTAGAGGCTCTCTATTTTAGGTGTCTTACCTCTGGCATTAGAGACTCCTCTTCACTGTTCTCTCCTCTCTTCTAGTTTTCAAGACCTTCTTTCATTAGATTATCTGTTTCTTTCGAGATTTCATTGACTCTTTTCCTTAGGTCGTCAGTGTCCTTCTAGATTTCAAAAGAGATTTCACTGCCGCGAGTCCTCACTTCGTCAGATTCCTCAGGGAAATCGAAGGTATTTATTCTTTACCTATCTGGGCAATGAGTAAAGAGATGAATACTATCGATTTCTCAGCATACACTATCATGCCAAAATAAATGACGAGTAACATGATATATTTACCAATGTCGTATGGATATGTCCTTACTTCAATGGCGAATTTTGGGACAATCCTGTTGAAGAACTATACATCACTCAACGTTCAGTTGAACCATTCTGCCTCCATCCTCATTTCCCGCAATCCGTTTTTGCACCGATACAAAGCCTCGTACTTTTTCCAAGTCTCCTTTAATAAGAAATCGTCGCAAAAGCCTAAGCAAAGGATCCTTCAAGGCACATACATTATGATCTTCAAAGCTCAGCTGCCAACGGAAGATCCCGTGTCTTTCTATAGGTCGGGCGATATAAAACGAACGATCGGCAACTTCGGCAGCAACCAAAACCTTCTGTAGTTGATGGTGTTCCGAAGACGTAACACATAATTCTCACCGGCAGCTTCCTATTCCACCAGAACGCGATCTCTGTGAGATAAGTGAAATCTTTCTCCCAGTCATCAACTCATTTCCTCTTATTCCTATTGCCGCGCAATTCCTTGGTTAGATTTCGCCAGCTACATACAGATCATGTGAGGTGTTGCAGGCTACGTTTGAAAAAATGAAGATCAGGTCTTCAGAAGTCATTTGAAGCTCGGGGAGGAGTTGTTCAGGACTGCTCCTGGAAATTTCAGTTCTAGAGTCATTCAGAAACCCATGTTAAGTATACGGCTATGTCCTTTGAAGACTTTTGGAAATTCGGGAAAGTTTTCTTCCGAAACCGGTCTGAGATTCCGTTCTGGAGGCATTCAGAATTCCATGCCAAGTCTATGGCTATTTTTTTTTAAGCCATTTGGAAATCCGAGAAGATTTTCTTCCGAATTCTTTAAGGACTCGCGAAAATTCCATTCTTGTTTTATAACAACAACAACAACAACAACAACAACAATAATAATGGTAATGAAATAATAATAATAATAATAATAATAATAATAATAATAATAATAATAATAATGATAAACTACGTGATTTGATTTATGGATTTTGAGTTGAAAAGTTTTAAAGACGCTAAACGCTCACCTTTGCAGTTTGAAGGAATTTTAAGATACCCGGACGAAGAGCGAAGGGTAATTGAGGTTTAAAGCAAACCAAATTGAAATAGTTGATTTCAGCTAAATTATTTCAGGTTTGGGATTCAGAACAATCTATATCTGGTACGAATCGATATATATATATATATATATATATATATATATATATATATATATATATATATATATATATATATATATATATATATGTGTGTGTGTGTGTGTGTGTGTGTGTGTGTGTGTGTGTGTATATATGTATACACATATATATAGTTTATATATGTGTATATACATGCATGTATATAAGCTTTTACAGTATATGAATATTATGTGTATATATGTATATTTATACGATGTATATATATATATATGTATATATATATATACAGACATATATATACATACTGTACATATACACACACATATATATATATATATATATATATATATATATATATATATATATATATATATATATATATATATATAAATATATATATATATATATATATATATATATATATATATATATATATATATATATATATATATAATATATATACAGTATATACATATACATATATATGTATATATATACATACATATACATATATATATAATATATATATATATATATATATATATATATATATATAAACTATATTTACATATTATATGAATACAGTATATTTGCATGTACTGTACACACACACACACACACACACACACACACACACATATATATATATATATATATATATATATATATATATATATATATATATATATATATATATATATATGTATATATATATATATATATATATATATATATATATATATATATATATATATATATATATATATACATACATATATAATGTTTGTACTGTACATACATGCATCCCTAAATACAGCAGCCTTCGTATTCTCCCAACTGTTTATACATGCAAAAGCAAATGTAAAATGCATATCACCAAGTTATGGCTTAACCTTGATATTTCATCGAGATTCCAGGTGTGGACAAGATATCTGTCCGCAAGCCACTGTACATTTTGTTCTTCAAAAAGGAATAACATCTTGAAATCACAATCAAATGTGGGTAAGCGGGGCATGTATTGTTTAACATGCCTCACATCCACGAAATCTGCCATCGTGCTGAGAATCGGGCAGAATAGAATTTTTTCGCGTTACGAAGTATAGCGAAAAATAATTGTCCTAACGACATGTAAGCAGATCTTAAGTGTCTTGTTACTTAAGTTCAGTTGTTATGTAGGCAGTGGCCAATGAGAATTTAGTGTTGGGTGAAACTTATTCGATGTTTTTAGAGGTATTTAGTAAGTGGTCACTTTCTAGCGCACGCTAGCCAGAGCAAGTCGAATTTATTAGCCAGGACGCCAGGCAGGGTCAAATACAGCTTCAGATGTGAATAGTGTTTTCACGCTAGCAATCAGAATGCTGAAACCGTTTCAAGAAGTGATGGACAATCTATTATCCGATTTCCAGCAGAATATTCAACAAGTATCTGCACCTCGTAAAAGTATGATGGAAAACCATTTGAATGAGCATCGCGTTATTTTGAGGAAACTGATACGAAAATGTTAGCATTAGATGCGATTGTTTATCAACTTGGAGGACAAGGAACATCTAAAACTGCTGCAGAAACGAGTTAGTACGCAAAGAGCAGTATCGCCGAAAGTGTCAAGCTAGTTAAAGATCGAGGGAAAGTGTGGATTCATATCAACTTTGATGGAAGTGGTCTAGAGCTCAATAAAGGCCGAGAGTTGACATTGGAGCCTGGAATGTACCAAGAAAGACGTCGAAAAGATAAGTGAAAATATAGCTGTTTTTATTTTGTATACTTAGCAGTTGGTACAAGGAAATTGGAACATTGTGTTTATTTTATCTTATTGTTTTTAATCGCCTGTTGGTTGTTGTTATTCACAAGACATTGAACAGAATTAGATTGGGTCCGGTAAGATAGTCAATGACGTCTAAAAGGGCGATCACAAAATTCCATTTCAAAACCGTTACTGTGGTTGTTGGATTGGGTAACAATAGGTCAGAAAGGGACAAATCAGAATTTATTAAAAGAGAATGGGTGACACTGGTATCAGAAAAACTAAGAAATAATTCCTTTGACGGTGACCAAGAATGGAAATGGTAAGCAAAGGCTGGTTTTTTATTACAAACTTTTTAAGGATTTAATCAGTCTACAGTCTGCTTATCGCATAGAAATCTATTAAAACGTTGCCAATATCTTTTTCATTGGGGAAAAATTTAAAAAGTTTTTATAATGGATTATCTTTAGATATTTTTGAAAGCGGCGGTACATCTTTACTAAAGTTCTTAAGTCTGTTAGATATTGGAGATCTAAGGAAGTGAAGATTGAAGTATTTTTAGACGACGGCATAGCTGCGGATGGTTGTTTTGAAGGGCCATTGGATGCTAGCTATTTACTTTAAAAGCTTCAAGATTTGGATTTATTTACAAGAAAGTATAATTGGTTTTCAGACTCTAAATTATATTTGGAAAGGTTTACAGTGGACGAATACTGAAGGCAAATTTCGTAACTACAGTATTGGGATAAACTATGTCGTTAAAGACCTTGTTTAGATGCCAAACCTTCTGAATTAACAAAAACGTTATTTTAACGAATATCTTTGGGACAGAATTGTCTGTTACATAATTTCCACAAAATTTGTCGTGAGAGGTATTGTTAAAATGAAAACGATAAAGTATTTCTGTATTTTTACATATTGAGCAAAGCTAGTTGGGAACTTAATGGGGAAATATCAGATGCTCTACTTGAGATCACGTTTTGACGCAGAAATTCATTCTTTTTATTTTGGTCGTTACTTTAACTATATACTTGCATCAGACTTATTTAACCCATTACTTCATTGTGACGCCTAAGATGTAGGCAGTATATCACTATATTGTGACGCCTAAGGTGTAGGCAGTTTATCACTATATTGTGACGCCTAAGGTGTAGGCAGTTTATCACTATATTGTGACGCCTAAGGTGTAGGCAGTTTATCACTATATTGTGACGCCTAAGATGTAGGCAGTTTATCACTATATTGTGACGCCTCAGATGTACTGTAGCAGCTTAGCACTATATTGTGATGCCTCAGATGTAGGCAGTTTAGCGCTATATTGTGACGCCTCAGATGTAGGCAGTTTAGCACTATATTGTGACGCCTCAGATGTAGGCAGTTTAGCACTATATTGTGACGCCTCAGATGTAGGCAGTTTATCACTCTATTGTGACGCCTAAGATGTAGGCAGTTTATCACTATATTGTGACGCCTAAGGTGTAGGCAGTTTATCACTATATTGTGACGCCTAAGGTGTAGGCAGTTTATCACTATATTGTGACGCCTAAGATGTAGGCAGTTTATCACTATATTGTGACGCCTCAGATGTACTGTAGCAGCTTAGCACTATATTGTGATGCCTCAGATGTAGGCAGTTTAGCGCTATATTGTGACGCCTCAGATGTAGGCAGTTTAGCACTATATTGTGACGCCTCAGATGTAGGCAGTTTAGCACTATATTGTGACGCCTCAGATGTAGGCAGTTTATCACTCTATTGTGACGCCTAAGATGTAGGCAGTTTATCACTATATTGTGACGCCTCAGATGTACTGTAGCAGCTTAGCACTATATTGTGATGCCTCAGATGTAGGCAGTTTAGCGCTATATTGTGACGCCTCAGATGTAGGCAGTTTAGCACTATATTGTGACGCCTCAGATGTAGGCAGTTTAGCACTATATTGTGACGCCTCAGATGTAGGCAGTTTATCACTCTATTGTGACGCCTAAGATGTAGGCAGTTTATCACTCTATTGTGACGCCTAAGATGTAGGCAGTTTAGCACTATATTGTGACGCCTCAGATGTAGGCAGTTTATCACTCTATTGTGACGCCTCAGATGTAGGCAGTTTATCACTCTATTGTGACGCCTAAGATGTAGGCAGTTTATCACTATATTGTGACGCCTAAGGTGTAGGCAGTTTATCACTATATTGTGACGCCTAAGATGTAGGCAGTTTATCACTATATTGTGACGCCTCAGATGTACTGTAGCAGCTTAGCACTATATTGTGATGCCTCAGATGTAGGCAGTTTAGCGCTATATTGTGACGCCTCAGATGTAGGCAGTTTAGCACTATATTGTGACGCCTCAGATGTAGGCAGTTTAGCACTATATTGTGACGCCTCAGATGTAGGCAGTTTATCACTCTATTGTGACGCCTAAGATGTAGGCAGTTAATTACTATATTGTGACGCATCAGATGTAGGCAATTTATCACATTGCGAAGCCTCGGATGTAGGCAATCTTATCAATATATTGTGACGCCTCATAGGAAATTTACCGCTATATTGCGACGCTTCAGACATAGGAAATTTACCACTATATTGTGACTCCTCAGATTTAATAGTTATATTGTGACGCCTCTGGTGTTGGGAAATTTATATGTTGTGACACCTCAGTAGTAGGTTTGGAGTAATTCTGAAGTTTTTAGCGATGAATACAGCGCATTTTTTTTTATCGTGAAAAGAGTGGTTGGAAACTGGACAGCAAATGAATCTTTAAAATTAAACATGAAGGAGCAGGAGGCAGTCGACAGAATTATGTAAAGAACTTTGGCAATGTTTGAACGTTGTTCCAGATAAAAAAATTTCGATTTTAATGCAAGTAGGTAGCAAAAAGCCAGATTTAGAAATCATAGAAAACCAAAGAATTTAAACTTGTACTGAATACACTGTTCAGGTCATCAATGTATGTTAGCCCAAAAAGAGTACAAAAGAGCGGATTTTTTGAAGTGTTGTCAACTAACATGGATGAATGGTAAATTCTTGCTTACATTTTTCAGAGTTATGGACTTGTGAGAGTTGTTCATTCTTAAGACTGTTTTTCTACTTTTAAAAATATGTTGAGGTTTTTTAATCTCTAATATTGGTGTCCCGGTACAGAGGGAATTGATGCTTTAACTTGAGGTTTGGTGTTTTATACCAAAGGTTATTAATAAAATGGAGGTAAAAATTCTTGTAGAATATTCCAGAGTGAAAGTCCTCTCCATCTTGACTGTTGATATTAACGAGGGAAACTTTATTGTTAAACTTTTAGTGTTTACGTAACAAAAGGTTTATTACACACGGCAAAGATAAAAAAAAATGGGATTTTTCGCTGAAATTTAACTTTGATATAGAAGGTAAAGGTTTTTGAAATTATAAGTATATATGTACAATGTTTTATTTTTGGAATCTGCTTTCCAGGATCGTGAATGCAATGAAATGCCAGCAGTCGTCTTTAACGGTGGCATCTAATTTGGACAGGAAATTGGGGGACCTCAGTTGTCATGGGCATCTTCTATCATCGATGAATGACAGCACTGACAAGGCCTACCAACTTGTCTTTCAACAAAGAGAAACCTACAATAATGGTCACGAGCAAAGCGAAATGCCATTGTATGTTGCTTTATTTATGACTCTTTTATTAGATTCCGGTGCTTTAGTAATCTCCAGTGATCAAGCCATTTATGCCATAACGCGCATGCATGAAATGAGGGGTTACATAGATGCAACGGAAAATTCACTTGTTAATTCTCTGCAAGCACCTGTGAAGCATTAAGCTGGTAGATCGGTGCATACAAAGGATCTTTTTGATAATATGGTGTGGCAGAATCCGTGCGGATTATATTTTCCTATATTGAAAAACTTCTTTATTATTTTGATAGATCATTAAGGTTTTCTTATCTGAGATTTGGGGAATTAAGTTTATTGTAATTTGAAGATTTCTGAGTTGAACAGAAAAAAAAAAATGAAAAATCACCAATACTGTGAAGTTTTTGATATCGGAAGTTGTCACAAATGCTTTTCCATATTTGATGTATTTTGCTTGATACAGAGGAAGCTGGAATGATTTTGTCCTTTGATCGATTTATCTTAAGTTTTTTAAAAGCTCCTGTAATGTAACCGAACAGAATTTTTTGTTAAAACTGTGGCTACAAGTTCAAACATCGCAAACGATAACGTCAATGATAGGTGTCTTCATAGACATGAGTGTTGGTAGTCTGTTTCAAGTAAACATGTTTGCCAAAGGCTTCAAAAAGAGGTTAAATGTGTAAATCATTCAATCGGAACATTTATTTCTTTCTCTCCATTTCTTTCCTTCTCTCCCTTTCTTTGGTATTATCTAGGGTCAACCGGCACGGTGCGCTATAATGCAATTTAATGTTTTATTATGTTTATACCTGTAGAGAATGCGGAGTGAAGTGAGGACTAGAATTTTTTCGCGTTACGAAGTATAGCGAAAAATAATTGTCCTAACGACATGTAAGCAGATCTTAAGTGTCTTGTTACTTAAGTTCAGTTGTTATGTAGGCAGTGGCCAATGAGAATTTAGTGTTGGGTGAAACTTATTCGATGTTTTTAAGAGGTATTTAGTAAGTGGTCACTTTCTAGCGCACGCTAGCCAGAGCAAGTCGAATTTATTATTATTATTATTATTATTATTATTATTATTATTATTATTATTATTATTATTATTATTATTATTATTATTATTATTATTTAGTAGTAGTACAAGAGTGAGGTTCCACCACTCAAATTTGAGTTACTCTGCATTATTGCCGTGGATACACAGGTTTCCATAGTTTTTTCAAAACTTGAGATTTTGTTTTTTATCTATGGTTTTTCCTGGGCGGCAGAGGAGGCTTATATGTTAATTTGAAAGTTTGTTCATTTTGTTTTAAATATGCACTGCTATATCAGTACAGAAGTTTGTAGAAGTTATTGGAATATGTGATGTTACATCTATATTGTTTCAAAAATATGATTCATTGGAAAAATAAACCTGGCGTCAACCGGCACGGTGCGCTATAATGCCTAGGGTCAACCGGCACGGTGCGCTATAATGCAATTTAATGTTTTATGTTTATACCTGTAGAGAATGCGGAGTGAAGTGAGGACCAACCTTTCTCTTCTAACTGCAGTCTGCTACTGACCAGACTCATTTTCGAAGCATATGCTCTTTATATGAAGTAAAGCGTCTTCTTTATGTATAACCATTTACTTTTATGTGATTATAAGGATATGCTTTTGCTCTAAAAGTAGAAGCTTTTGCTTGAAATGTTTATGAATACAAGTAGAAGGATTTCCTTCATATTTTGCAAGTATAAGCATATCCTTTTCTTTGTGAATACCGACCATTGTATCCAGAACCCAGTTAATTATGCCTTCAAAAATGACGTATTTATCTAGCTTACGCATTTGAACAAGGTCCAATATTTATCTCATTATTAAAATCATAATATTTTAGGCTCGTTATTACAAAAATTTTAAATTATAAGCCTCAATTTATCTACAATAACTATAGATATTTAGCCTCTATCCAGTTGAGTTCATTCATAAAATACGAGATTGTATGACGTCATATACAACCACCAATCATAACAAAATATAAATTAGCCAATGAGACAACAGATATTTCTGGCTAAAAGGCATTTAGCGAGAGGGTTCTTCTAATTTATGGGCTACTGTTGGCAAACGAGTCAAATTCACACGAGATATTTCGTATAAACGCTCTAGTTAAGCGGGCTTTTTTTAATATTATTTTCTTATTTTATACACACATCAATTATATTTGAGGTCCATTTTTTACTAAATGGTTGATTTGAGTTTGTTTCCATGAAATTTGCCATTTTTTAAGTCATTTATTTGAAATATGAATGCTACTGGTATTTTATCCCTACCCTTTATGACGACATATTTCCTGTGACTTGGCAATCATTTGTTCAATTATATTATACTTCAAATTTAGCAAAATGCGAATTAAAGTTACATAGTTACTTCACTATTTAAGCTCGATATACAGTAGCTCGCTCAAACCAGGAAACAGAAGCAACAACCTGTAAAATCCATCCTACTTCTTATGACGTCACAACGGCGTATTTTCTGTATTAGAATAATGATTTAGTAATCAGAATATATCCCCCTAATGAGATATATTATTAAAACATCTTATAGGGACTGCCTATATATTTTGAAGAAAATATATCTCAAATTCCTTTAAAAACAAAAATAAAAAATCAGCTCCGTCCCATATAGCTAGTGCGTTTAAATACGATTTTATGGAAATTCGAGTAGGTTTTTCAAATAGCAATTCGTAAGTTCCCGGAACTCTCTCTTGGTAGTAAATCCCAGTCCCCTATTTGGTTCTTCCTCAGCTGTGTTTGGTTGTTGCCTTCGCTTACCACAGCATGTCTAACATCGTAGCCATAACTCAGTCAAGTATTCCTTCAAATATCATGTATTCATTTAACTTATACCATTCAAAAAGATCCATTATTTATCTATAACTAAATTAATAACCATTTATAGTTTATTTCCATAATTTTTGTCATTTATAAGTAATAATCTATCTACAATAACTATGGTTAAATTCCTTCTTAAATTACGAAATTGCATGACGTCATATACAAAGACCAATCAGAGCTTGGAAAGAATAAGCCAATGGGAGGCCAGATATTTCCCGCTAAAAATGCATAAGGTAACAGGGTTCCTCTAGATTATGAGCTGCTGTTGGCGAACGAGTCAAATTCCCAAGAGTCATTTCATTCAAACGATCTAGCTAGACAATTTCTTTATCCTAATTCATTTTGCTTTTTTTTAGGAGTAAGAAGTATATGATTTTTTGTGTGATTTATCTGTTTGTCATTACAATTCTGATTTTCAATATTTTGGGAGATAAGGTTGAGAATTTAGGGTTCATATATATATATATATATATATATATATATATATATATATATATATATATATATATTGATTTTATAACAAAAAGCTACTTACCTTAAGTCAGAATTCCAAAAAAAAAGAATATAATGTAAATAGCAATGTATAGGCTATGTATAGACAAGAATTTCCTTTTATATGTTTATTATTATTGTTGTTGTTGTTGTTGTTGTTGTTGTTGTTGTTGTTGTTGTTGTTGTTGTTATTATTATTACATTATCAAAACAATAGTTTAATTAAATGCAAATACAGAAAAAATTGTCTTAAAAGCAGAAAAAATTCACACTCGGAATTTCATTTTGTCACAGCTGAAGGCAAATGAGAATAGGCGTGGCGTTTTTTGTTTTCTTCTCAGTAATTTAATAAAACTGGAATGATTTAACTGTTATGAAATCAAAACAGCATTAGATAAACTGAATGTTGTATAATTAGGTCTACTTGTAAAATGTTTAATTTTTAACACTCAATTTCTTAACCTAACTTAATAAAGTGCATGTCACCTTAACAAACTTAACTATTGATTGACAAATAGGTTGTTAATTAACTTCCTTATGTCTAGATAAAGTTACAGGTGTAGGCCTATTGTAGGCCTATTTTATGATAAGAGTCAAAAACGTTTTGTGAGAACGCCCAATTAGAGTATACTATATTTTCTTGATAAGCTCAGTCACCTAACATTCTCAAAAAGTTTGATTTTTACAAATTGATGAATTTAAGATCTATAACCAGGTATTGGGGTCTGTGAGGCCGTTCAGAGTCTGGGAGAGAGAGAGAGAGAGAGAGAGAGAGAGAGAGAGAGAGAGAGAGAGAGAGAGAGAGAGAGAGAGAGAGAGAGAGAGAGAGCTTTTGTCAAAAACAAGAAATAGGTCACTTTCTCTATAATAACAGAATGCAGCAGCAGCTTTATTTGTAGTACTAGTAGTAGTAGTTGTAGTAGTAGTAGCAGCAGTAGTAGTAGTAGTAGTAGTCGTCGTCGTCATCATTATTTCCTCCTACGCCTATTGACGCAAAGGGCATCGGTTATATGTCGTCACAAGCCCACGATAGAGACGACTGTCGACTAGTAGTAGTAGCAGAAATAACAAAATTAAATGAGGTTGGCTTTGCGTTTGCTCGGCACTGCATCATTTGAATACGCTCTTCCTTCGTGGCAATTCAGTTAGGAATACAGAAGGCCTTAAATTTTAGGGACCTATTAGGCGAACCAGCCTGGTATAAAAAAAAAAAAAAAAAAAAAAAAAAAAAAAAAAAAAAAATTGAAAAAACACTGAAAAGTGAAGACTAGTTTGTCGGTCTGTTTGCATACCGTTTGCGTAACAAAAACACACGTAAAATGTTGTTTATTTGCAGGAATCTTTGACAAAAAATAGGCCTCTTAATTATAAGAAATAAGTTTTGTGGACTTTGGAGTAGAGTAATATTAGAGCCTGGAAAACTATTTTTTTTTCTTTCTTTAGGTTTTTAGGGGCTTGAGTAGATCTGCACCTGGATAAGGGCCTTTTCGAGATGGTGTTGGTGAAGGGTCAGGGCGGATCTGAACCTGGATAAGGTTTTTTTTTTTTTTTTTTTTTTTTTTTTTTTTTTTTTTTTTTTTTTTTTTTTTTTTTTTTTTTTGAGAGAGAGAGAGAGAGAGAGAGGGGTGGTGGGAATGCGGTTGGTGAGGGGTTGGGGTTAGTCCAGACATAGATAAGGACTCTTTTGGGATAATGTCTGTGAGGGGTCAGGGCAGATCCAGACCTGGTAAGGACTCTTTTGGGATAATGTTGGTGAAGGATTAGGGCAGATCCAGACCTGGTAAGGACGCTTTTAGGATAATGTTGGTGAGGGATCAGGGCAGATCCAGACCTGGTAAGGACTCTCTTGGGATAATGTTGGTGAGGGATCAGGGTAGATCCAGACCTGGTAAGGACTCTTTTGGGATAATGTTGGTGAGGGGTCAGGGCAGATCCAGACCTGGTAAGGACTCTTTTGGGATAATGTCTGTGAGGGGTCAGGGCAGATCCAGACCTGGTAAGGACTCTTTTGGGATAATGTCGGTGAGGGATCAGGGCAGATCCAGACCTGGTAAGGACTCTTTTGGGATAATGTTGGTGAGGGATCAGGGCAGATCCAGACCTGGTAAGGACTCTCTTAGGATAATGTTGGTGAGGGATCAGGGTAGATCCAGACCTGGTAAGGACTCTTTTGGGATAATGTTGGTGAGGGGTCAGGGCAGATCCAGACCTGGTAAGGACTCTTTTGGGATAATGTCTGTGAGGGGTCAGGGCAGATCCAGACCTGGTAAGGACTCTTTTGGGATAATGTCGGTGAGGGATCAGGGCAGATCCAGACCTGGTAAGGACTCTTTTGGGATAATGTCGGTGAGGGGTCAGGGCAGATCCAGACCTGGTAAGGACTCTTTTGGGATAATGTCGGTGAGGGGTCAGGGCAGATCCAGACCTGGTAAGGACTCTTTTGGGATAATGTCGGTGAGGGGTCAGGGCAGATCCAGACCTGGTAAGGACTCTTTTGGGATAATGTCGGTGAGGGGTCAGGGCAGATCCAGACCTGGTAAGGACTCTTTTGGGATAATGTCGGTGAGGGGTCAGGGCAGATCCAGACCTGGTAAGGACTCTTTTGGGATAATGTCGGTGAGGGGTCAGGGCAGATCCAGACCTGGTAAGGACTCTTTTGGGATAATGTCGGTGAGGGGTCAGGGCAGATCCAGACATGGTAAGGACTCTTTTGGGATAATGTCGGTGAGGGATCAGGGCAGATCCAGACCTGGTAAGGACTCTTTTGGGATAATGTCGGTGAAGGATCAGGGCAGATCCAGACCTAGTAAGGACTCTTTTGGGATAATGTCGGTGAGGGGTCAGGGCAGATCCAGACCTGGTAAGGACTCTTTTGGGATAATGTCGGTGAGGGATCAGGGCAGATCCAGACATGGTAAGGACTCTTTTGGGATAATGTCGGTGAGGGGTCAGGGCAGATCCAGACCTGGTAAGGACTCTTTTGGGATAATGTCGGTGAGGGGTCAGGGCAGATCCAGACCTGGTAAGGACTCTTTTGGGATAATGTCGGTGAGGGGTCAGGGCAGATCCAGACCTGGTAAGGACTCTTTTGGGATAATGTCGGTGAGGGATTAGGGCAGATCCAGACCCAGATAAGAGCCCTTTTGGAATATTGTTGGCAAGGAGGTAAATTTTGCAGTGTTAGGACTCAGGAGTGAAGTTCTCCAACATTGATAAAGGTTAATGACCTTTAATCGTGACTGGCGATTATACGAAAATTCGATTAAACAGTAAAACAATAGAGATATTCATTAAACTGAAATATGAGAACAAAATGAAAAAAAGAAGTAACTGAGGCCAGCGCACCTTCTTTCATTTTTTAGCACCCAAGACGAAAGGGTTGTAATGCGATGGCTATGGCTGACGTGGATGTATATTACACCCTTTGTACACAAGAAATATAGGTTATAGGATTAAATATGTATTTATCGTTAAAAATTACGCGCTTTCTTATTGGTCTGCAGAGGAAAGAAAAGTGTTGCCGCTCTCCAGAATGACTGGAAACTTACCTTCCAGATGTTGAAACAAATCCATAGAAAAAGAAATAATGTATAGTCAATTAAGTTGGACAATTGGATGGAAAGAGATCAAAAGAAACGGTTGATGTGTAGAAAATAGAAAGCAATGCAGATGTTGCACCCTCCTGTCTGCTATGCAAGGCGCACTGTAAGCTATTCTTATTTTTCCCATTACTCTCGGTAACAAATTGAATATGGCACGTTCAACTTCCTTTTTAAAATCTACACTGTTAAAATTTCGCATTTAAAACGGTAAATGCCTGGCAACACTTATTCCAAGATTTTGCCGTTTTAAAAACGGATATATGGACGTAAAGGAGTGATATTACGGTCACCAACCAGTAAAAGATAACAACAAAGTAAGGTAAAATTACGGTCGCCTGTATTTTAC
>NC_090736.1:131122742-131162742 GCF_036898095.1 Palaemon carinicauda
ATTTTGTTCTACGAAAAGTTCCACACAATCTCCTTAAACTTTCTAGGACTCTCTACATACCCTATCCTTAAGGTCTTAACTACTTTCTATCCCTCGTAGGATCACATTACCTTCCGTCCTTCATAGGAATCGACAATCATCTCCCTACAAGACTATCCACATCCGGTACCTCAGTAGGATCCATCTGCCTTTACCTTCTCTAGGACCCTTCAATACTCTTTCCTCCTCAAGGATCTCCTTACCCTCTGTCCTTTGTAGAAATCACCCTACCTTATCCTTGCATTCTGTCCACTGGCTGTACCCCTGTAGGGTTCTCAACAAGACCTACGGAAAAATCTTGATTATCGAATGTTTCTTTGGCCCTATCAAACCCGTACCCAATTATTATTGCTGGAAAAGCAAGATGCTATAAGCCCAGGGGCCCCAACAGGGAAAATAGCCCAGTGAGGAAAGGGAAACTCGGAAAAATAAAATATTTTAAGGACAGTAACATTGAAATAAATATTTCCTATATAAACTATAAAAACTTTAACAAAACAAGAAGAAGAGAAATTAGATAGAATAATGTACCCGAGTGTACCCTCAAGCAAGAGAACTCTAACCCAAGACAGTGGAAGATCATGGTACAGAAGCTATGGCACTACCCAAGACTAGAGGACAATGGTTTGATTTTGGAGTGTCCTTCTCCTAGAAGAGCTGCTTACCATAGCTAAAGAGTCTCTTCTACCCTTACCAAGAGGAAAATGGCCACTGTTCAATTACAGTGCAGTAACCTCTTTGGTGAAGATGAATTGTTTGATTATCTCAGTGTTGTCAGGTGCATGAGGACAGAGGAGAATATGTAAAGAATATGCCAGACTATTCGGTATGTATGTGTGTGTGTGTGTGTGTGTGTGTGTGTGTGTGTGTAGGCGAAGGGAAAATTAACTGTAACCAGAGAGAAGGATCCAATGTAGTACTGTCTGGCCAGTCAAAAGATCCCAAAAACTCTCAAGTGGTTGTATCTCAACATAGCATCACCATTACCAAACGCTAAAAGCCTCATCCAAGTATATTGTTGCAGACTGATTTTCACACCCAAAATCTCTCTCTGAGAGAGAGAGAGAGAGAGAGAGAGAGAGAGAGAGAGAGAGAGGTAAACTACCGCTATTTTTTAATCGTAAGTCTCGGTCAAGTGCTGTTAATTGCAAGAGGCAAGGTGTGCGTTGGGAATTTTTTTCTTACTGTGCATTTGGGTGAGAGAATTGCAAAATGTCTCTTTCACAAACAATTTAGAAGAGAATTCTCAGTCGGCAATTAGCTTGAATATACTGCCAAATTTAACATATACATGTTTCTAAAACAGATGACGCTTGCCGACAGGCGTGTTTTAACATTTTAGCACCACTGAGTGTGAGTGATCAGCCAGGCATCACTTGAACCGTGCAAAGTATTAATGCCATTTTTTTCCTTTGCATAATGTTGATTTCGTAAAACGTTTTATGCACCATTGGTAATTTTTATTATTTAAGAGGTGAATGTTCTGTATTATTATTATTATTATTATTATTATTATTATTATTATTATTATTATTATTATTATTATTATTATTATCACTAACACAATTACTATTACTATTTTTTTTTTATCATTATCATTATCATTACCAGCCGAATTCGGTTGAATCCCTTGTCAGGCTGGGAGGAACGTGGAAAGGAGAGGTCCCCTGTTTTTGTTTCATTTGTTTGATGTCGGCTACTCCCCAAAATTGGGGGGAAGTGCCTTGGTATATGTATGCATAATCATTATCATTATCATTATTATTATTATTATTATTATTATTATTATTATTATTATTATTATTAAAGGTTTAAGGTTTAAAGGGCGCTTATGAATGACAGAGGCAAGGGACAATGGCAATGCCCTAAGAGGTTGGCCATATGATCAGCTCCCAAGTCAAATCTCCACCCAAGCTTGAACCTTGGATGGCCAGGTAATGGCTGCTAATGACTTAGCAGGTAGACCTATAGGCCAGGCAGAGACTTTTTCAATATTAGCATCATCATCATAATTATTGTTATCATTATCATTCACTTTGAACTATCCTGAGTTGATCAATCAATTTTATAAAGGAAACTTATTTCCCACTAGAAACAGGAATGTCATTCTCATAGTAACTTCTTTTAATTGGGGACATTTGGCTTACTTACTGTGGGGCATAGTTCAAAAATGCTTTCTAGGATAGGCTGCTCCTCAAAAAGAGGGGACATACGCACATAGTAAAACAAAAGTATTGTGTACATAATTATTATGCAGATTCTTTATAAATATCTTCTATACAAGGTATAAGAAGACGTTTTAGAATTCAGAAGAAAAAAGAAGAGCGTTAATTTCAATATTTTCTACTTGCTCTCTATAGATAAAGATCTCTCTCTCTCTCTCTCTCTCTCTCTCTCTCTCTCCATGAATATTTTACATGTGATCTTGACATCCCTAAAAACTTCTCTCTCTCTCTCTCTCTCTCTCTCTCTCTCTCTCCATAAACATTTTACATGTGATCTTGACATCCCTAAAAGCTTATACTACTCTCTCTCTCTCTCTCTCTCTCTCTCTCTCTCTCTCCCATGATCATTTTACATGAGATTTTGACATCCCTAAAATCTTATGATATTCTCTCTCTCTCTCTCTCTCTCTCTCTCTCTCTCTCTCTCTCCATAAACATTTTACATGTGATCTTGACATCCCTAAAAAACTTCTCTCTCTCTCTCTCTCTCTCTCTCTCTCTCTCTCTCTCCATAAATATCTTACATGTGATCTTGACATCCCTAAAAACTTATACTGTTCTCCTCTCTCTCTCTCTCTCTCTCTCTCTCTCTCTCTCAAAATAGGGCCAGTACATCTACTGAGAGAACATGCGGCTGTATGGAAGGAGTCTATGGCTTGTATACGGTTGACCACTAACACGAGACAAAGAAGTTCCAAGTTTCTTCGTTCCCTTCGACAGATTATGTAAATGACGTTGCTGGATAATCAATGACCCTGTTTCATACGCTTCACTCGAATGGTTTCCACAGGAATTCATTAAAAGTATTGTTTTTTCTTGAATATATATATATATATATATATATATATTTCCTAATTCTTGTATGATGATATGCGTTTTACATCAAGGTAAATGAACTCTATACTCATGAGAATTCCACAAAACCTATAACTCAGCATGTTGTTGTAGCAAGATTGCATTTTGATAGCGAGGGGTAGTTAGTTGCCTTTGTGCTTTCTCTGAGAAAAGGCGCTCGCCTGAGAGTGTCTGTTGTACAGTGTACATTCAAATCTTTTGTAATAAAGTGAAAAAAACCCATGTTCCGATGTCTCATTATCCGTGGACATGGGACATATATATATATATATATATATGCTAGTCATGAAGTTTTGGACCCAGCATTCATGATTCCTCCCAGTAGTATAACAAGCAAGATGCGTCCTTCCATTAGGACATCTGATCGTGAATTTGGTCAACAATTAAGACTCGAGTGGGGTTTCTATAATGATTCACATTCTTATAACACACACACACATTTATATATATATATATATGTGTGTGTGTGTGTGTGTGTGTATGTATGTATGTATATATGTATATATATATATAATATATATATATCTATATATGTGTGTGTGTATGTATGTATGTATATATATATATATATATATGTGTGTGTGTGTGTGTGTGTGTGTATGTAAATTTCAAGAGATTGGAATGGCATTTTGAGTGATCTGCATTCAAATTGGTCAGAGTTTTATAAAGTGGATGAACATACTGTTCTGTTGAAGGAGATTTTTGTCAACATTATTGACAGACGTCGGCTACTTCTTTGTGTTGAATTACTGTATTATGGACACATCTAGATTTAGGAATTATTATCGGTATGGTGAATAGTAGTAACATGGGTTTTTCTTTAGAAAATAAATAAATCATAGTTGATTTTGGATATCCATACTCAGCTAAGAAATGTGGCTCAAAACAATGTTTCAACTGATAATTAGTATCATTTGGCTGTGAAAGAGGCCCTCTCTGGTTACAATTAGGGATAAACCTTACTTTTTACTTTCTCTAAGGGCCGTTTTCCTGGCCCTGTCACACAGGGAAAAATCTCATTATTATTATTATTATTATTATTATTATTATTATTATTATTATTATTATTATTATTATTATTATTATTATTATTATTATTATTATTATTATTATTATTATTATTACTTGCCAAGCTACAACCCCCGTTGGAAAAGCAGGATGCTATAAGCCCTGCAAGATTGTTTGTTGTATATATTCTCAAGTATAAAGAGTATTTTCAACGTAATCCACGTTAATTGTCAAATTTGCTGCCAGTTTTAGCTTCCAATAACTTATTTTCTTCATAGAATTATATAGTTTAAGTTTAACATCGCAGGCAAATTTGTTGAGTTACCAGCTGGCTCCACCAGTAAATGTTTTAGTTCAGCAATTCTAGTATCTCATTCTGCAATTGTGGCTTTGTGGTCAGCAATAATCCAATAACGCTCTGTATTAATTTTTCTCATATTCCTCTTTCGTTAACTTGAACTGCACTTCATAAATACTTTTAGGACACAGTGTCTCTGTTAAGATTGCCTTGCCTTATGCAAGACACGGGCTCTTGCGTTGGCAGCCCGTAAGCGAATGTAACTGTAATTACTTTAATTTACTTTGAAAGAAGGAATAGGACAGAGCATGTGTGTAGATTGCCTTACCTTGTGTAAGACACGGGCTCTTGCCATTGGGCAGCCCGTAAACAACAGCCTTAATAATAATAATAATAATAATAATAATAATAATAATAATAATAATAATAATAATAATAATAATAATAATAATAATAATAATAATAGGGAAGTGGGGAATATGGGGAAAGGAAGAGTACCCCTGGATACAATCCAATTTATAGCTCAAAGGCAGGTACTCGGGAAGGGAAAGATTAAGGAAATAGGGAGAAAGAGAAGTACAGGAGAAGAATAAAAGAGAGGGGCAGACCATCTTGCGATATTAGGAAATTGGTATTATTATTAGTTTTTGAACCTTACTATTCATTTCATATTATCTCATCACTGATGCTATCTAGAACGACGTAGGCTATGTCTGTGATGCAAGAAATCAAAGGAATTGCATCCTGTCCTTATCTTTTACTTATTTAATATTCACATAATAAATACATAGATATTTCCCATATTCAAACTATAGACTGATTTTCCATACAGAGCAAAATCGGTCACTAAAAAGTCTAATTTGCTCAAAGACAGAGAGAACCCGCCTAGCACATCTCCACACTACAGTACTGCAGCTATGACTTTTGACTGCATTACTTATATCTAACACATATCTAAGACTTTTCATATTTCTTCCAATATTTAAGACATGCATTTATTGCATTTCCTATATATTTCAATTGTGTTTATCTATTCTTGTTGTAACAAGATGCCGATTTTCTCCTCTTGTTTTCTGGTTCCTCTTCAATGACGCCACAACATTACGATAATCGGCACACTATTAGAAGTTCCTTATTAGTATGCAGAAGTTTCATCGTCATTCGTTACCTCCTACACAGACATTGTAGCTAGCTTAAGCCATTTCTAAATTCTTCATATGTGCACCGTTATCTTAAATTCAATTTATAGATAAAGAAGCTTCGCGACAAGGGATGTAAAGTTTTCTCAGGTTAAGGTTCAGGGGGTGAGGCATAACCTTTGCAACGGCGCCTCCAAAGTCTATCTTCTTATACTGTTTTGTCTTTTCCTCCACATCAGGTTTAATACTACTTTTTTTTTCTTTTCTATATTTGTTCCACTAAATAAAAATAATCGTACTATTTTCTTTAGGTCTTCCTCGTATGATTGTTGTTGCTCAATTATTTCATTCCTTTCCTTTTTATATTCTTGGCAAAACAACAAAAAATGTATCAAATCTTCCTCCTCATTTTTACAAAAATTACAGCTCACATTCCCGCTATTATGTATATTTACAGTGTTTAGTTTTAACGTATTCCTTGCTCTAAAAAATATCACTGAGGCAAATGTGTTGTCATAAAATTCCTCTTCTCTTTACTAACTTTACAGGCTATGTGAATTACCTATTCATTTTATATAGCACAGATTTAATGATTGCTTCGTTTGTTTCTGACTCTCAACTATATGATGTTGTTGTAGTTAATTATTTTCGCCATAAAGATTCATAAGATAAATTTATAGAAGAAATGCAACAACAGCAACATAAAGCTCCCTTTTGTAAAATGAGTCTCTCTTAATGCTACGATACAATTGTAAACAAATATATTAAACATGACCATTATTAACTTGTCAGGCTTTATTAATTACATTTAATTCTTTATATGACACAGGTTTATCTATTATTTTAACCATTTCTGGCTCTCAATTATATGTATTTATCGTAGCCTCTTATTTTCGCGCTTAAAGAGATGATCATTACAGCATTTAGAGGACGCATGTGCAATCTACGGATCATGAACTTGCACAACTTTCATGACTTTTTTTTATTTGACTAGACTAAAAAGTCCTTTTAGCTTACACACACACACACACACACACACACACACACACACACACGTATGCTGTATTACTGTTGCTGTAGTTGCAACTCGATCGACAGTATTGAATAGCAATTGTGTAATTTGTTTAGTTTGATTGACAGAAGTTTAGGCTATCATTACACTGTCCAAAATCTTTTACCTTATCAAATAAAAAGTCAGATACCTAATGCTAGTGTGGTATGATTTTTTAAAGCATACAGGTACGTTTTGTTAATGTACAAGATATTTACTGATAATTAATGATAGCTGAATTGAGTTGAGCTTTTATGAGAAAATTATGCCTGTAAGTAGGTCGAGGACAGTGGGTAATCAACATCCAGATCTCAGCATTGATAGTGTTTCTTTAACTATATGAAACTCCTTTAGAAATTTAGGTGTGATTTTCGATTGCAAATTTTCTATTGAGAAACACATTCGGTCTGTTTCTTCTTCAGTCGCCCAATAACATTAGCTAATTGAGAAAGTTATTTCAAGATTTTCGGTGATCAACCTATTCCGAAGAAATTTTTTAATTGTTTAATTTTGCCTTGTTTCGAGTATTGCTCTCTTGTCTGGTCTTCAGCTGCCGAATCTCATCATAATTTGTTGGACAAAAACTTGCAGTCTATTAAATTTCTTATTCCTGGTTTAGATATTAATCTCTGGCACTGTCGTTCACTTAGTTCTTTGAACCTATTATATGAGATTTTACATAATTCTGACCATCCTTTGCATTCAGACCTACCCAGAATGTACCATCTTATAGCCTACGTAGTACTAATTATGTAGTTACAGTAATGCAAACAGCCATGCCTTTGCCATCATAAAGCTCAACACTACACAATATTCTATAAATTCTATTCCAGCTGTGACCAGATTGTAAAATGATCTTCCTAATCAGGCAGTTGAACCGGTCAAACTTCAAAAGTTCAAACTTGCAGCGACTATTTTGATGTTGAAGAGGTTGATACGAGTCTCTCTCCATAATTTATATATAACAGAGCTATTTTAACGTTGTTACTGTTCTTAAGAGGTTTTATATTCAATGCTTCTCATAAAGTTTATTTTAGGGTAATTTTTCCTGTTGGAGGCCTTGGTCTTATAGCATCCTGATTTTCCAACTTGTGTTGTAGCTTAGCAAATAATAATAATAATAATAATAATAATAATAATAATTGATGGAGTACCTGCAATAAGATATGTTTTCCCATGGCGGGCAGGCGCCAAGTGAGTGGCACGGTGCCGGTTGCAGAGAGCAACCGAGTCAGTCTGTATCTGAGGACGCATTAAACTACATGTCTCACCATCGTGTGTCTCTTGTCCTACCTTGACATCCAATATGGCGCAGTGACCATCAAGGACCAACGTGACCCTCACCATGCCCTTCCAGCGCCGCTCAATGCAGTCCACCCCAAGGGCCGCACGCCCCGTCGTCCCCCGTGGGCTTGTCCCTGCCCTGCAAGAAGCCAGGCAAGCCATGGCGGCACAGCAACATATGATCAACGCTCTCCGTGACCGGCTTACGACACATGCTACCCCTGCACCTCGTGTCCCCGCGTCGGCAGCCCCGGAGAAGTGCGAAATTGAGCTGAAGCCCGCCGCATTCAGGTCCTTGAGGAGGTCGATGGAATGCTGGATCGAACTGTGCAGACTACCGCCCCACGAGGTCGTCCACCACATCAGGCTATACTGCACACCCCCTCTGCAACGGGCGTTGGACGCCAGATTCACATCACAGGAATGGAGCAACCTCACCGCTACGGAAGCCATGGACTTTATTCGCGATATTGTGTTGCGTTCTACAAACCGTGCTGTGTTATGGTCGGAGTTTTTTAACGCGGTACAAGGCCCAGGAGAAAGTGTCAGTGATTACTTTTTAAAGTGTTCTCAGAAGGCCAACGATTGCAATTTCCAGTGCCCTCAGTGTCAGTGTAATCTGGCTGAATACATGTTATTACCCAAGTTAATGGTGGGCCTAAGCGACGAGGCTATGCGTCGCCATGTATACCAGTGTAGCAATGACATCAATAGTGTTAGTGCCCTTAGGGCCAAGTGCTGTGCCTACGAGGCGGCCCGCGTCGACGCCGCTGCACGCCAATGCAACTGGAGGGAATCTGCTTGTGCAGCTGGCAGCGAAACACCCGAGGCAGATCATCCGAGTGCAACCGTCGCTGGCACAGGCAGGGGTCCCCCACCCCCTCCCTGCGGGAACTGCGGTGGGCGCCATGCCTCTGGTAGAGCTTCATGCCCCGCTAAATCCGTCTTATGCAACGGGTGCCACAAGCAGGGCCACTATTACAGATGCTGCAGGAAGTCACAGGCAAAATCGGCAGGATCCCCGACAGATGTGTCTAGTGCTACGTCTAGCGCTGTGCTTGTTGCAGGCGCCAACCTCGCCCGCCACCCAGTAGTGGAGGTGACAGTCGTTCACAACGATACAGGAGTACGAGTGCCAGTCACCGCCGTGGCGGACACCGGGGCACAGGTATGTGTGGCTGGGCCCTCCTTGCTATCGCACCTCCAAGTCCGCCCAGCAGCTCTTACACCCCGGGCTGGCTTGCGGGATGTGGCAAACCTTCCCCTGAAGTGCCTTGGATCTGCCTTGTGCCACGTCACCCTGCAAGGTCGCACCACGGAGCAGGACGTGTACTTTGTGCAGTCGGCAAAGCACCTCTTCCTGTCGTTGGGCGCTTGCAAGGATTTAACGCTGATACCCAAGGAGTTTCCCCATCCCTCCCCCGCGGTGGCACACATGAGCCTGTTCGATGGCACAGCCAGGCGGGCCGCCCAGGTACCACCCCGACCTGCCGAGGTGCCCATGCCGCCCCAGGAGGAACATGCGGCCAGGTTGGAAGCCTGGCTCCTGCAACATTTCGCTACGACAACATTCAACACAGCCAGGAAGCCACTGCCAGTGATGCAGGGGAAACCGCACCGTATCCACCTGCTCCCAGGAACGACGCCTTACGCATGCCATACCCCAGCATCAGTACCGAAACACTGGGAAGAGGAAGTGAAGGCCCAGCTCGAAGAAGATGTCGCCCGTGGCGTTATAGAACCGGTACCCGCTGGGCAGCCAACCGAATGGTGCGCCCGTATGGTGGTCGTCGCCAAGAAATCAGGACAGCCACGCCGTACAGTCGACTATCAGCGCCTCAACGCATCTTGCCTACGGGAGACACATCACACCCCCGCCCCATTCGACATGGTGTCCGGGGTTCCTAAGCACACGTTCAAGACTGTGGCGGACGCGTACTGGGGATATCACCAGGTGGAGTTAGACGAAGAAAGTCGCGATCTAACCACATTCATTACCCCCTGGGGAAGGTTTCGTTACCGTCGTACACCCATGGGGCACTGCTCTGCCGGCGATGCGTATACCAGACGATTTGACGACGCCATCCAGGACATCCAGAGGAAATACAAGTGTGTGGACGACACCTTACTCTACGACGACAACATCGAAGGGGGCCTTCTGGCATGCCTACGACTTTCTCGAAACATGCGCAGCCAAGGGTATCACGCTTAAGCCGGAGAAATTCCAATTCGCCAGAAGGGAAGTAGACTTCGTGGGCTTCAACCTGGGCTGGGAGGCCTACAAGCCAACAGAGGAACGTTTGGCGGCCATCAAGAACTTCCCGATGCCACGTCAGCCCTCTATCACCGACATAAGGGCTTGGTACGGATTTGTCAACCAGCTGGCGCCATTCCTCGCAACAGCCCCTATCATGAACCCGTTCAGGGAGCTCCTCAAAAAACCAACTGGGAAGGCAGTGTACTGGGACGAGGCACTCCGCACCAAATTTCATCACGCCCAAGACATGATATGCCAACTAGCGAAGGACGGACTGGCCTAGTACGACAGGAGCCGCCCCACAGCAGCGATCACCGACTGGAGTAAAGAAGGCATAGGGTTTGTAATCCTGCAACAGTACTGCTCATGCAGCTCCGCCAATACGCCCTTTTGCTGCACGGGTGGGTGGCGCCTGGCACTATGCGGCAGCCGCCATCTCACCGCCGCTGAAGCTGGCTACGCTGCCGTGGAGGGGGAGGCCCTTGCGGTAGCCTGGTGTCTCCAGAAGGCGAGGCTGTTCTTGCTGGGGTGCCCCAACCTCACCGTTGTGACGGACCACCGCCCGTTAACCAAGTTACTGGGGGATCGTGCCCTTACGGAAATCTCGAACCCCCGCCTTTTCAGGCTGAAGGAGAGAACTCTGCAGTACCGATTCAGGGTCAAGTACCTGCCAGGGAAGCGTAACAGCGCGGCGGACTTCCTGTCCCGATACCCCGCCTTAAAAGCCGATCCTAGCGCCTACGACATGGACCTCGACGAAGACCTCACCGACACCATGGCGGCCGCCGTCGTGGCAGCAGTGGAGCATGACAGCTGTGTCGTGGACGAGGCGAGAGTTAGGCACGCCGCTGTCATCGACCCCGTGTACCAGCTGCTTATGGCCAGGGTTCTGGCCGGGGACTGGGCCGATAGGAAGTCCCAGGAAATTGCGTGCCTTCGGCCCTTTTACAGTGTCAGGGAGAGGCTGGCCGTTATCCAAGACTTGGTGACATATACGTTCGAACAGGGCAACGTTCGCCTAGTTATCCCGGAGCCTCTCCGTCAGCAGGTGGCTGCCAACCTACACGCGGGGCACCAAGGCCTGGACACGATGCAACGATGAGCGCGCCAGACGGTGTACTGGCCTGGACTCGAGGGGGACCTGCAGTATCACCGATCCTCATGTGATGAATGCGATGTACACGCACCATCTCAGGCCGCGGAGGAACTCATTATCACGCCGCCCCAAGAGTATCCCTTCCAGATGACGGTTGCGGATATGTTCTAGCACGACGGACACTCGTACATGGCCTACGCAGACAGGCTCACAGGGTGGCTGGAGCTGGCCCACTTCCCCCACGGAACCTCCTCCTCCCACATCAAGACTCAGCTACGTCGCTACTTCGCCAGATGGGGGGCCCCGGAGCAAATTTCCACGGACGGTGGCACCAATATGGCAAGTGAGGAAATGGGGGAATTTTTCAAGTTATGGGGCGTGTCTGTGCGTCTATCATCCGCCCAGTACCCGCAGTCCAATGGCAGGGCAGAGGCCGCAGTCAAGATCGGGAAGCGGATAATAATGGCGAACACGGGCAGCAGCGGCACCCTTGACACGGACAAGTCCTCTATGGCTATCCTGCAGTACCTCAACACCCCCCTCCGCGGAATAAACAAGTCACCCGCCCAGATGGCAGCGGGCAGGCAGCTCCGAGATGGCGTACCTACGGCTCGCTGGCACCTCACGGTAGACAAACACTGGGGGGCAACCTTACGGCAGAGAGAACGTCAGATGGCCGACAGTGGTGCCGCCCTCACCAGGACTGGACCGTCCAGAAAGCTTCCAGCCATCAACCCGGGATCCCAAGTACGAGTGCAAAATCAGGCCACTAAGCTGTGGGACCGCACCGGCACCGTGGCGGAAACGCTCCCATACCGACAGTACCTAGTCAAGCTAGACGGCAGCGGGCGCCTCTCCCTCCGTAACAGGAAGCACCTGCGTCTCACATCATCGGGGCCCCAGCCTGGGCAGTCCACACCTGCTACGCATCCAGCCACGCCCACGCCCGAGCAGCTACCAGGCAGTCACCCCACGCCCAGCCCACATGCAGCACGGAAGCCACGCCCATCACGGCGCACTAGAAGGCCTGCGTGGATGGATGACTACATGTGATCGTCGTATATTACAGCGGCACCTGCATATATTTTTTTCTTTTATTGCCTTTGCTTTTCATATTATTCTATGAACATGTATTACCCGCACATTGTGTTTTGCATTCCTGACAGCTATGTACCTGTCTTCCTATTCTTGCACATGCACCCAATTTAATCCATGTATATCCATGCATTATTTTTTATCATTGCCTCTCCATGTATACCCATGTATTAATCTCGGGGGGGGGGGGGATGATGGAGTACCTGCAATAAGATATGTTTTCCCATGGCGGGCAGGCGCCAAGTGAGTGGCACGGTGCCGGTTGCAGAGAGCAACCGAGTCAGTCTGTATCTGAGGACGCATTAAACTACATGTCTCACCATCGTGTGTCTCTTGTCCTACCTTGACATCCAATAATAATAATAATAATAATAATAATAATAATAATAATAATAATAATGATAATATTTTTTCCTGTTGGAAGCCTTGGTCTTATAGCATCCTGATTTTCCAACTAGTGTTGTAGCTTAGCTAATAATAATAATAATAATAATAATAATAATAATAATAATAATAATAATAATAATAATAATAATCATAATAATAATAATAATAATAATATTTTTTCCTGTTGGAAGCCTTGGTCTTATAGCATCCTGATTTTCCAACTTCTGTTGTAGCTTAGCTAATAATAATAATAATAATAATAATAAAAAAAAAAACTCACAAAAAGCATTAAACATAAAGCTCCCTTTTGTGAAACGATCCTCCCGCAATGCTACGATTTGTAAACAATTGCTTTGAGTAGTCTTAAAAAGTGGTGTTTTGCCTTTGTTACATTTTGCCAAAGGTTATCAATTCCGTTTCAGGCGTATAGCAAGGTTCTGTGTTTTGATCTAAACATAAATGTGGCAGAACTGATAAATAAAACCTAAAACCAACCACAAGTAATCAAGAAAAGGTTGGCGTCTTGGTTTGTGTCAGATGTGCCATCATGAATCTCGAATTGCTTGGTAAGTTTTTAATATACTCTGGCACCTTTATCATTAGAGACATGCAATTTTCTTTACTAATTAAGTTCTAGAAGTGTATACAAGGTAAGGTTAGGGTAAATGCTTAATCTTTAAACTGTGACGAAATTCCTGCAGATGCGCCGACCTAGGCTAGGGCCCAAGGCTGTTAGCTACCTATAGGCTATTCCAAAGTGAGATATTGGAGCCTTTGTGTATCAGCGGCCAGTTCCTCATGCATTGATTTAAAAATGGACATAAACTTGCCTAAACTTTCCCCCTAACCTAACCTACAAACTGTGTTCTTCTTACATATGTACCTAATGGGGGTGCGACCCCCCCTTACACTGCTGTATTCTAAGTTAGACATAATAATATATACAAGTGGCTGCTATCATGCATACACCCCAAGCCTTTGTATATCAGAAGCCAGTTCTTCCAGCGACCATAAAATATGGACACAACTAACCTAGACTCCCCCCCCAACCTAACCTACAAGCCGTGTCCTTACCTACTTACCTAACGGGGGGGGGGGGGGGGGGGGGGGGGGGGGGCTTGGACCCCATTTACACTGTCGTATTCTTAGTCAGCTATCATCATACATACAGTTGGCCGCTATCGTACATACACCCCGAGATATTTTCTTACTTAGCCGTTAAGGAATGGGTGTAGTTTGCACAGGTAGAAGAGTAGTCACACCACCCTAAATCCTTATTTCTAATTCTATTATGTATGGTAAATGTCTTCCTGTATTTTCTACAACCTCCAAATATGGGGTAGTATGTAAGATAGCGGCAACATGTTTATATGATGACGGCCGGCAAAGAATACAGCAGTGTATGAGGACTCTTAGGGTTGTTAGCCCCCCATTATGTAAGTAGGTAAGGACACAGCTTGTAGGTTAGGTTCTTGTGCAGAGGTTTTGCAGAAAAACGGACACAGGTTTTATAGTACAGAGACCATGTCATACAAACTACTTGATAATGGGAAGAAAATTCCCATTTTCTATGCACACTGGAAGAACTGGCCATGATATACAAAGGCTCCTAAATATTTTTTTACCTGAGTGATTAGAATGGGCAGTGTGTAGGTAGTTGGGTTACCAAAAGTTTGTTGACTAAAATACTCTGCTAACACACGTAGCCCAATGTAACGCTTGCGAGAACAATGTAGGGTAAATATAGGATACTTCAATTTCTAGCCAAATACATGAACCATATATTTTTCCTACTCGTTATATTGTGTTTTATGCATTTCTGACCATGATTGTTGGGGCAAACCACCTGTTCATGAGTTTGTTCCAACACAGAGACTTACCTCGAACTACTTTCTTAGGAGGTACCTGGAATCTCCTCTCAACCGACCAGAGTTTTGTGTAGTCTACCCTACTTCTGTTTTCTATGGGGACTAACCCAGTCGTAAGGAGAATGTGCCCTGAGGCTAGTCCCGAGCCAGGTCGGTGTTAGCTTGGGTCTCGCTCCTCAGTAAGTTCCCTGGTCGCGTCGTGATACAATCCCGTCGCTCTCCATTCTCTGTGCGACCCTTTGTGTCCCCGACTCGTGTGGTCCACGTGGTTCCCGCGTGGTATCTCTGTGCTTTCCCTTGTGTTCTCGCGTGTTCGCGTGATTCCCTTGTGCTTTCCCAAGTGTATTCCTTATCCTTTCCCTGCGTTCCTGTGTCTTGCGGTATTGTGTTGTGATGGAGCAGACCCGCCGTTGTCCTGGGCCTAGAGCCGGGAAGTCATGTGGAGCGTTTTTATCCAAGCCGGAGGTTGACCCGCATTCCCTTTGCTCTTCCTGTAGGGGTAAAGTGTGCTCGCCGGCGGATAAGTGCCCGGAGTGTGTGTCTTGGAGTGAAATCCAGTGGGTTCGTTTTAGTACAAAGAAGAAGTTCACTAAACGATCCCCCAGGAAGGCGAGCATCTCTTCGCCCTTGACGTCGCCCGGAGGGAAGTCTGACGATGTTTCTGTTCCTTCTTCCCCTACCCAGAGTAGGGGACGAGGTAAGTCCGTCGCGGGGAAGCTGCCGATTGCTCTTCCCCAGGAGTCTAATCTTCGTGATGTGGGAGTTGCTGAATCTTCGCAGGCAAGTGGGGGGCCTGAAAGTGCTTTTACTGGGGGTCTTGGAGACTCTGCCCTTGTGCTTGGGGGGCACGTCTCCTCCGATGACCCCATGTGGAGTAATAATGTCCCTGTCTCTTCGCCCACTTCATGGGCCTGCGTTTCAGGTACTTCGGCAGCTGATGGCACCCAAGATAAGTTAGACTTGACGGTAGCGTAGCCCTTTGGATGGAAGCTCCCGAAAATTCCAGGTAGGTCCCCGTTGAGGATGGAAGATGGCCTGGATTCCTGGTTCCCCAGCGTGGTGCGGCCGATCTCCCTTCCAGCCCCTCTGTCGGCGGTTCCTGACATGTTTTTGCAACCTTCGACCTCCGGGACTCAACAGTTCACGAAGGCCTCCGTTACCCATGCGTCTGCCCGTCGGTCGGGTTATGCAGAATCGTCGGAGTCTTCGGCGGCCGGCTCATCGTTCTCTTCGGAGGGAGAAGCGAGGAGGAGGCGCCGTCGGAGGAGGGAGAGATCCAGGAGCCCCTGTTCCCGTTCGAGGTCGAGGTTTAGCAGAAGACGTTCCAGGTCCCCGAGGATGAAGTACAGGAGGAGTAGGTCCCCCAAAGGAGAATAGGTCTTCGTCCCCCGCAGGAGGGTCGAGGACTTCGACGATTTCCCGCGTTCTCCGAGTCGGCGGTCCAGAGACAGTTCTCCACGGAGGCCCTCTGCCAGCCATAAGTTTGACCCTCGTAAGGACCAGAGCGAGAAGACCTCTTCAGGTAGGCGTAAGACCACGAAACTTCCGACTCAACCCGCACAGCGGGGGGAGTCGCATTTTCGGACGGGCAGCCTCGTCGGGTCAGCACAGTTGACTCGACCAATGGACTCGCAGGGACGGCTTCCTCCGTCGGGCAAGCCCACGGAAGTCTCACCCTCTTTGTCCAAAGACATATTACGGATGGAAGTCCTCGCCGACACGGCGATACCTGTCCCAAGACCCAGGTCTAGTGCGGAGGTACCCGTTGGCACAGACCATTACCACCACGGGGAAGTGCTCGTCGGGTCAGAACCCCAGCGACAGACGGGGGTGCCCGTCGGACCATCACCTCAGCTTCAGACGGAGGGAGTTGTTGGCGACGGTGAAGGTTCCCCAACCGAGAACGCGGCATATCGGAGGGTGATAGGTCTCATACGAAGGCATCACAGGATCGAGGAGCCTGTTCCCTCCGACGAAGATGCCTGGCGTTCCAGCCTCATCATCTTATGGAGGCCCCCGTGCAGCAGAAACCCTCCTTAGCGCTGCCTGTGGCCAGGGACTTGGTCCTGGGGCGCACACACGTGGACAAGGTTGTGGCGGGCAATGCCGAAGCCCCCAAATCCCAGAGTTCCTCAAAATTACTCCAAGGACTAAGGTCCTAGAGCAGGTTTTATGTGCCGGAGGGGCAGCGACCGGGAGCCTGCAAAATGGAGACCTCCCTTGAAGTGTTGGGTCAAGGTGCCCCGAAGGACAGAGCCGCGTCAGCCCCGATTTGTTTCTCACAGTCGGAGGCTACGATGATGGAGGAGATGTCCAAGGAGTTAGTCCACGTCGCCTCCTGGTTGAACTGGTGGGCCTCCACTCTGGTAGGTGTCCAAGCCACCTACGACTTGACAGAACCTACGAATCAGGCCCTCCTGAAGGAACTCATCATCTCCGGAGGAAAGACTTTAAAATTCCTGACATTCCAGTCTCTTGCCCTGTCAGCCAACTGGGTTCTTAGGAGAAGGGATACGGTCCTAGCCAAGCTGTCCCGGAAAATCCCTGACAGAGAAGCAAGGGCTTTGAGGAGCCTGCCGGTCTGGGGTGACTCTCTGTTTCCTTTGAAACAAATGGAGGAGATAATGGAGAAGGTCATGAAAAGGAAGGAAGTGAGTGGACCCAGACCTCACTCCGTGAGGAGACCCACTTTCAGGAGGACAACGTCGGATGGACCCTCTACTTCTCGAGCCTCTCCTAGCCAGACGAGGAGAGACGCTCCATCTACCTCTTGGGCTCAACCACCGCAGCCCCCCCGTAGAGGAGCTCCAGCGGCGTCTGCCTCTTTTAGGACGGCCTACTCAGCGTCCAGGAGAGGGCGTTCAGGCCGTTCCTCCAGAAGGAGATAGAGTGGGAGGCCCCCTACTTCTGCCCAAGCCTCAGGTTGGGGGATGCCTCAGACATTTTCGGCAAGCATGGAAGGCCCACGGTGCGGAGCCCTGGACAGTATCCGTACTGAAGGAAGGGTACAGACTACCATTCCTAACAGAACCTCCGCCTCTGATTCCAGCCAGCCTGGCGGAGTGGCTAGCACCCAAGGACCCCTTGAAGAGGGCGACCCTTCAGGAGGAAGTATCCGCGATGTTGGAAAAAGGTGCGGTGGAAGTGGTCCTACATCCGGGCCCAGGCTTCTAAAGTCGTCTCTCTTTCTGGTGGAGAAAGCGACGGGGGGTTGGAGACCGGTGGTAGACCTGTCAGCCCTCAACAAGTTTGTGTGCAAGACCGACTTCAAAATGGACACCCCGAAGTCGGTCCTGCAGTCCGTGAGGGAATGGGACTTCATGATGTCCATAGACCTCAAGGACGCATATTTTCAAATCCCGATCCACCCCTCAAGCAGGAAGTTTCTCTGGGTGAAGTGGGGTTCCCAGATCCTGCAGTTCAAGACCCTCGGGTAGCTAGCTACCCCTCCCCCCCTCACATACCGGTGTGTAGCTCACTTTGCTTTTGGCTCGGGTGATGAACAGACGTGTCTGCTCACACCCTCGCTCATTGACAGCCTTAATCTTTTTGCTTTTTCTTTCAGTGTGTGTTTGGAAGTTGGCCTCTACCATTATGGGGAAGTGCCCCGGATTACCTGACCGCCCTTGTGGTACTCATATGTCGGCGGTCGAAACAGACCCTCACACCTTATGTCCGTTCTGCAAGGGCCAACGGTGTGACACAGACAAAGTATGCAGTGAGTGTAGGGAGTGGTCTACCTCCCAGTGGGAGAAGTTTTCCCGGCGCCGGAAGAAGAAGTCCAAGAGGGATCTTTCTCCTTCAAGGGTTTCCTTGAAGAAAGAAAAATCCAAGGACTCTTCTTCCGTAGCCCGAACCTCCTCCAAAGCTGCCGCTCGAGCGGCCTCTTCCGAGAGACCGTCGAGTGGTAGCGTAGGCCGTTCTTTTGTTGACCGACCTCGGGGTTCGGGAGAGGGAGTTGCCTCCCATAGTGAGGCAGCTCCCCCTCCTCCCTCGAGGGAGGATTTATCATTTAACTCTGTTAATAATGATGATTTGTTGCAGCTTTGGGCTTCCTTTGGGGCTTAAGGGTTCGCCCTCCAGGGAAGCCCTGTTTGACTTAATCCAGTTGGGGCTGCTGTCAAACAGTCGCCGGTGATAGCAGAGGTTGACCCTCTGTCTATCATCGACATTATTGTGGTAGGGGCCTCCGACGAGTTGGGTCAAACCCCTGCCTTGGTTCCCAATGCAGCTGAAGGCTTAGTTCCTCCCTCCGAACATTCTTCGACGGAGGAGCTAAGTCCTACGGTGTCTCCTGCAGGTGATTCTCCCCTTCGGGGGAGTTCACTGACAGAGACTCCTCTTCGGAGGACTGATGATGGTCTGCCTGCCGCCCCCAGAGGACGTATCCGTCGGCCCCTTCGCCGTAGAGGCCTTCCTTCTCACAAAGGAGTTAGGAGGCGCCTCTTCGGCTCTTCGCCATCGCAGTCCCCCGCAGAGGATCCTCCTCGCTGTGCACCGACCGTTGCAGTTGCATCCTTGGACCTCTCTGCCGATCGTTCCCCTTCGCCTGTCAGACCTTTGGACCTGCCGTCTCCGTTCCTGGCTGCTGACGCGCGTTGGGCGCCCACGCATCCCGTTTTCCAACGGGCACCGGTCCCTTCGGGGCATAAGGGCTTTCTCACAATGTGAGTAAGTCCCTTAAGCGCCAGGTATCCCCTGCGCTTCAACGTTCTCCTGCGAGCTTGCGCACAAGTGCTCGCCAGCGGTGAAGCCATATCTACGCAGAACTTCATCCTCGGAGACAACGCCCCAGAGACCTCCTGCAGCTGAGACTTCTCTCTATTGCTCTCCTGCTCTCCAGAGCTCTCCTGCTCGTCAGCGCTCACCTGCTCGCCAGCGCTCTCCTGATCGCCAGCGCTCTCCTGATCGCCAGCAGTCTTCTCTTCGCCAGCGTACAGCAGCGCGCCCACAATCTCCTGCGTGCTAGCGTTTGCCTGCACGCCATCGTTCGCCTGCGTGCCCACGATCTCCGGATCTGGGCGCAAGAAGGAAGAACCAAGCTTCTCCTTCTCTTCAACGCTCGCCTACGCGCCATAGGACCTCACCAGCTCGTCAGCCATCGCGCGCAGACACCAGATCCTGCTGCGCGCCCTCCTGCTCGCCCACGCGCTAGGGGGAACACCCCTGCGCGTGGGCGCTCGCCGAGATCCTGCTCGCCCACACGCTCATGAACTATCTCCTTCACACGTGCGATCGCTTGCACCCCCGCCTGCGCTTCCTGATTCTTCAGATCACGCCTCTGCGCGCCATCGATCTCCTGAGCGCCCGCGCGCTCCTTTGCCTGCGCGCCAGCGTGGCCACACGCCCTCTCCCCATCTCGGAGATCCCCTACGCGCCCGCGCGCACCTTCTCCTGTGCGCAGTCGCTCTCCTACACGCCCTACGCGCCATCGCTCGCCTGCGTGCCAACGCTCTCCTGCGTGCCCTCGCCATCATCCCCGCGCTCACACGCGCGCACGACCGATCGCCCAAGAGCGATCGTAGTAGGATTCTATCGCGCGATCCCGAGCGCGATCGGGAGGCACCGCGCGAGCCACCACGCGAGCCTACAGGAACGAGAGCAGACAGGTCATCCTCACTCTCCCCCCCCCCACAAGCGCAGACCAGCGCGCTCGCAGGAGGGAAGGAAATCGGCATGAGTCCAGGAGCCAACCTTCTTCTTCTTCCCTTTCCTTCCAGGCAGGTCCAGCAGTTGTGTCTACTCCGAAGGATCACCCGATCCCCTGCCTTTCAGAGGGAGTCTTTGGCAGCGCTGCTGTCAGTAAGCAGCCATGGTTTGCATCCCTCATCAGAGCTGTCGTGCAGGCTGTCAAACCTGCCTTCGCTGAGATGGGGCTCAAAACTATGGCGTCTCCGACCCCACTGAAGAGAAAGAAAGGAGTAGAAACCGTGGTAACTTCTCCGAGGGTCAAGCTGGCCCCTCGGACATCCTTGAGGAAGGCTCCCTCTCCCCCCCCAGACGTTTTCTCTCTCTCCCGTGGACGAGCATTTTCCGTCCTCGGGGAGTCGGACGAGGTGAGGCGTTCTCCCATCGCACCAATGGGAGAAACCCCACCTCGAGCTGGAGAATCGTCCCAGGTGGGAGCAGAGAAGAGCCCTCAGACGTCGTTGTTGGAGTCCTGTATTCCTCCCAGGAGGGAACCCAAGGATTCCAAGACTGTCCCCAAGTCATCCTCAAGGATCGGTCCAGAACCTACTAGACCCGCGGAGAACGTCCACGTGTCCCCCCAAGAAGAGCCTTTGGGGACGGGAGACTTCGCTGCCAGTTCACCAGGAGGGGAGCCACAAGAGTCAGAGCATGCCTTCTGGCAAGTCCTGACCCTGATGAGGCATCTCAACAGGATTCCCGATCCTGAGATTCCTCCTGGCGAGGGCAAGGACACGGTCCGGGACCGAGTCTTTGGCACCTAGAAACCCGCTAAGGCCAGTGCAGCTTTGCCCTGGTCCCAAGGGGTGAAGAGTGCCAGGGATAAGGTCGAGGGCCAGCTCTCCAAGCTCGCCTCCCCCAGCCGTTCCACAGCTGGCAACAAACTCCTCCCGCCTCCTCGCGTCCAACAGAGGAGGTACTTTGAGATCTTGGAGGAGGCTTGTTTAGCTCTTCCCCTACGCCACTCTGTGGAAGAGCTTACTAAGGAAGTCCCTCTTGAGAGACTCTCCAGCCGGCAAGTGACATTCTCGGTGACTGAGATCATAAGCCAGGAGAAAGTCGCGAAGTGTGCCATGCAGGCTACTTCGTGGCTTGACATCTGGCTGGGATCTCTTGGCATCCTGTTGGGATCCAAAGATTTGTCTAAGGAGAGCACCAGGAAGGCCTTGGAGACCTTCCTCCTCTCGGGCACACGCACCATTGAGTTTCTGGCCCACCAAGTCTCGAACTTATGGTCCAACTCAATCCTGAAACGTCGTGATGCGGTGGCAGAGAGGTTCCACGTGAAGGTCCCAGCCGTCGAGGTCAGCAGGCTCAGATATTCTTCCCTTCTAGGGAAGAACCTGTTCGAGCCTAAAGAATTGTAGCAGGCAGCCGAGAGGTAGAGGAAGTCCAACCAGGACTCCCTCCTTCATAGGGCTCTTACATCTAAGCCCTATAAACCTCCGGCACCTCAACAACCTCTCCCGCCCAAGACAACGAAACCGGCTGTGGCAGCGAAGGCAACGGTGTCGAAGCCCTTTCCTGTCACAGACAGGAAAGGCAAAAAGTCCTCCAGGGGAGGAAAGAATCCTAGAGGGAGCGGCCGCAAACGCTAGGATTGGCAGTCCCCCTGCATGTCCACCAGTGGGGGGATGCCTTCAAAGTTGGCAGACAGGTGGCAGCAACTCGGGGCCGATTCCTGGATTATTTCCGTAATCGGTCAGGGATATCGCGTCCCGTTCATAACATCTCTACCTCCCCTGACAGCGGGTCCAGTGTCGTTGAGCTCCTTTGCGATGGGATCGGCAAGGGGGCAAGCCCTACAGGCAGAGGTCCAGACCATATTAAAGAAGGGCGTTCTCCAGGAGGTCGTCGACGGTTCCCCAGGCTTCTTCAGTCGACTCTATCTTGTAAAGAAAGCGTCTGGAGGCTGGAGACCAGTCATCGACCTCTGAGCCCTGAACAGGCTTGTCAAACAAACCCCGTTCAGCACGGAGACTGCGGACACGGTCAGACTTGCGGTGAGACCACAAGACTTCATGTGTACACTGGACCTAAAGGATGCGTACTTCCAGATCCCAGTCCATCCGTCTTCAAGGAAGTACTAAAGATTCAGCCTAGACCACAAGATCTACCAGTTCAAGGTGCTGTGTTTTGGTCTCTCCACAGCACCTCAGGTTTTAACCATGGTATTCATACTGATTTCTTTGTGGGCACACAGGATCGGCATCCGTCTCCTCCGCTATCTGGACGACTGGCTGATCCTGGCAGACTCGGAGTCGACCTTTCTTCGACACCGAAACAAGCTTCTGGGACTTTGCCAAGATCTAGGGATCATGGTAAATCTCTAGAAGTCTTCTCTGCTTCCAACTCAACGACTGGTATATCTAGGCATGATCTTGGACACCAATCTCCACAAAGCCTTCCCATCAGACGACAGGATAGCAAGGCTGAATAGGGTCGCAGTTCCTTTCCTCAGACGAGAATAACTCCCAGCCCAATCGTGGTTACGTCTCCTCGGTCACCTTTCTTCTCTGGCCCGTCTAGTTCTAAATGGTCGCCTCAGGATGAGATCCCTGCAGTGGCGACTCAAGTCCTGGTGGAATCAAGGACACGATTCCCCGGACATCTTGGTCCCAATGGGTCCTGCGGAACGGACGGATCTCCAGTGGTGCTTGACAGAGGAAAACCTACGAAAGGATCTTCTCGTCCTCCCCCCGGATTTGATGCTGTTTTCAGACGCCTCAAAAAAAGGGTGGGGGGCCCACATTCTGAACCACAGGACCTCAGGCCTATGGTCAGAATCAGAAAAGTGCCTCCACATAAACCTGCTAGAAATGAAGGCCGTGTATCTGGCACTTCACCAGTTCCAACAGTACCTGGCGGGTCACTCCGTGGTGGTGATGAGCAACAACACCACGATACTGGCTTACATCAACAAGCAGGGAGGTATCTTTTCACAGCAGCTATCCCATCTTGCAGTAGAGATTCTGAGATGGACCGAAGTCCACTCGATTCCACTATCAGCTCGCTTCATTCCAGGTGAGAGGAATGTGCCCGCCAACAGTCTGAGCAGAGCATCTCAGATAGTGAGTACTGAGTGGTCTTTGGATCGTCTAGTAGCCAACAAAGTCCTGACTTTGTGGGGTTCCCCGACGGTGGATCTGTTCGCGACAGCCTTGAATTTCAAGCTCCCGCTGTACTGCTCCCCAGTCCCGGACCCCAAGGCACTCTGGCAAGATGCCTTTCAACAACGGTGGGACAACATCGACGTCTACGCCTTTCCCCCCGTTCTGTCTGATGAGAAGGGTACTCAACAAGACCAGAATATCGGTCAACCTTTCAATGACCTTAATAGCTCCGCTATGGCATCACGCAGAGTGGTTCCTGGACCTTCTGCAGCTCCTGACGGAACTCCCGAGAGAACTTCATCCTCGACACGAGCTACTCAGACAACCACATGCCAACATCTTCCACAAAGCCGTAGCATCGCTACGACTTCACGTCTGGAGACTATCCAGCATCTCCTCACAGAGAGAGGCTTTTCGCAACAAGTTGCGGAAAGGATGTCTCGACACCTGCGAAAGTCATCCGCAGGGGTCTACCCGGCAAAGTGGAGAGTCTTCTGTGGTTGGTGTCGGGGAAGGGGTATCTCTCCACTCGATGCCACTATTCCAACAATAGCGGAGTTTCTCGTGTATTTGCGGGAAGAAATGCGCCTTTCAGTCTTGGCAGTGAAATGCTATAGCTCAGCCTTAAGTCTTGCCTTCACGCTGAAAGGAATGGACATTTCCTCCTCGCTGGAACTTTCTCTACTCATACGAAGTTATTAACTTACCTGCCCCCAGTCGGAAGTGAGACCTCCTCCATGGAACGTGGTTCGAGTCCTCAGGTTTCTTAAGAGACCTCCTTTCGAACCATTACGCCAGGCTTCTGATCGCCACCTGACTTGGAAGACGGTGTTCCTGCTTGCTCTGGCCTCGGCCAAGCGAGTCAGCGAACTTCATGGTCTCTCGTATGACATCGCCCATTCAAGGGGATGGGGGGAGGTAACGTTCAGATTCGTCCCTGAGTTTGTAGTTAAGACTCAGAATCCAGGAGTTCTGGACCCCTGGTTCGACTCCTTCCGGATTTCGAGTCTCCGTTCTGTAACAGATGACCCAGACCATCTCCTATTGTGCCCAGTAAGGGGTCTGAGGCTCTACCTTAAGAGAACAGCTGCAATTCGTCCTGAGTGCAAGCATTGTTCATGAGCACAGGAAGGACGAAGAGGAGGGTCACTAAGAATACAATCTCAGCTTGGATTCGCAGGGTTATCCACCAATCCCTGAATCCTGACCCTCCTCCATCACGTCGCCCTAGGGCACACGATGTCAGAGGCATTCAAGAGAAATTACTCTGTGACGCAGGTTCTACAAGCAGGGGTGTGGAAGCGTCAAACGACCTTCACAGCCCACTACCTGCAAGACGTGACCCACAGGAGGCTCGATACGTTCTCTATCGGCCCTGTGGTGGCTGTACAACAGCTGGTTTAAACCTCAGGCTCCTTAATGGACAAGTAGCAGAAGGTTGAGGCATTGTTACCTGGTTTTAGTCTGCATGAATGAAAAGGTATGCCTGGCCCTTATTCTTTTCTTCATTCTCCCCTCTCTTGGAGAAAGCAGCATCCTGGGTTCTCTGCACAGCTGACCTCAAACCACTGCAGGTAAACCATGTTTCCTTGTGTTCCTAGTATTAAGTTAATACTGTCACGTCCCCATACCCTTACGAGGTGGTATTGGGATCGTCCTAACCTAGATTTCCATCTAAAGGACTTCAGGTCAACTTCCTAGGACGAGTCACACTTCACTCCTTCACACACTAGCTTACGTGGGCGGCGGTCCCTCAGAGCAAGGCACTTGTGAGGTGCAGGGACCCCTTATCTTGAGTTCTACACACTCAGATACTGAGTCCCCGGGCAAAAGCCAAAGCTAGTACGGCTGGGACTTACCACCCTAATTAAATAGCGTGGTTTGTATTTCGGTTACGGAACAAATGACAAATTCATAGATAATTTTATTTTCCCTAACCATACAAATCTTAGCTATTTAATCAAACTTGCCCGCCAGCCCTGTCCCCCGGGAAGTCCTACCTCTAAGCAAAGTGAGCTACTCACCGTTGTGTGAGGGGGGTGGGGTAGCTAGCTACACTTCCGTACACCCTCGCTAGTTCTAATGGCTCGTCCTTTCAGCTACACCGAAAGTAATACCTTAATTAAATAGCTAAGGGTTGTATGGTTAGGAAAAATACAAATTATCTACGAATTTGTCATTTTATATGCGATCAGGAGGCTTGGTAACCCAACAATCTACACACGTTCCCCAAGACACTGTAGTTACACTTCTTTTGATTTGCCACAGGTGGCTCATCAAGCACCACTGCTTATGTCACAAGTATTTTAAAACCAAACAATAAGCCTACTGTTTGACTAATGCCTAAAGCCATCATTAGATATCAATGTTGATTTGCCATTTTTCATTTCATGCACATCACTGGACCATAGATATTGAAAGTTTATTCAACCTACTGCATAAGTGAATGAATTGTGAAGAGGCCAACTATGTTGAGAATAAACCACTTAAATATTTTCTTTCCTAATATGAGAAAGTAGTTACATTTTGATCTTAAGAGGATAAATTTAAAGTAGACAATGAGAATCCCACCACACTATTCAAGCAAAGAGGATAAATTTAAAGTAGACAATGAGAATCCCACCACACTATTCAAGCAAAATTTCAGCAAATTTTAAATATGGTTAATAGTGATTCTATGTTGTGAAAAAAAATTTACCTATGAAAGGAACATTTATCAGTGCTATTGAGTCTTTCTTTGGAATTTTGTGATCTCGTTGTAATAGTTAATCGATAGTAACAAGAAGTGCTCAGTTCTTTTATCCACACTACAGAATAAATTCATTTTTATCATAATGTTAATTATTCTTTAAGAAATTTTCCCGACTTGTAATTGTTATCATAGATTTTCATAAGTATATAATATATAGCAATTAGCAGTGATTTTTTGTCTTTTCAGAATCATTTGGTCAGAATTATCCTGAAGAGTTTGATGGAGCACTTGATTGCGCTTCTTTGGCTGTAACCTGTGCTTTTAATAGATGGGGAACACTCTTAGCAGTTGGCTGCAATGATGGCCGAATAGTTATTTGGGACTTCCTAACCAGAGGAATTGCAAAAGTGATTAGTGCTCATGTGCATCCAGTCTGTTCTTTAAGGTTAGTAATTTATATTTTTAGCTGTAATAATTTAGTTGTATTGCATTTCAAGAGAATTAACTGAACATAACATAGCATTAAGCAAGATATCTGTTTTATATTATCAGCTCACAGAGAGGGCACGAGACCGTGCCTCCTTGTGTGTTGACTCAAGCTGCTACTGTAGTGTTGTCACTCACCATATAATGCTTCTTTTTATGAATAGAACTGACCTGGCAGTTATATATATATAGCTTAGTCTCTGACGTCCGGCAGAATTTTTAAAAACTCGCGGCAACCGCCGTGTGGTGGTTAAGTGGTTAACAACCCTTACAGGGTGGTACTTGGAATCATTCCCATTTTCTGTTCCTCAGATCATCTCTGCCGGTTGGACTGACAACATCGTTGGTCCGCCATTGGAGTTTTTCGTTTCGCTTTCCCTGTGTCGCTGTACCAGACTTATTTTTGGTGAAGTACATTGATTTGGGGTTTTGGCAATTGCTTTTGTGTTTATTCTGTTACTATTTGTTTGTTTAATATGAGTGAGAAACTTCATTTTCGTGTGTGTGTAAATGAGGAATGCAAGGTGAGGTTACCGAAAGTTTCGGTAGACCCTCACACTGTTTGTTTGGGTTGCAGGGGTTTTGATTGTGCACTTGATAAAAAGTGCAAGGAATGTGAGGTTTTGAGCGAGAAAGAATGGTTAGATATGAGGCGCTATGTGCGAAAGTTAGAGCTAGATAAAGCCAGGAGGGCTTCGAGATCTAAATCTAAATCTGCTAGTGAGCGTAGTTTAGATATTTCTATTGATCCATTAATTAATTCCTCTGTGGAAGTTGAACCTTCCCCTGAGGTAGTAATTCCTGCCCCTTCTACACGAACGGTATCTGCGGATGACCCTCGGTACGCCAGGATGGCTGCTGAGTTGAAGGCTATTAAAGACCAACTTTCAGCCTTAAAAGGTAAGAGTGAGAGTGGGATTTGTGCTAGTGAAAGTGCAGTGGAGGTGGCAACTGATCGAACCTGTCATTACCCTAGGTCAAGACCTCTACCAAGCTCCCAGGACCAAGGGAGAAGGTACATGGACGGCCGTATGGGAGTGAGAGGTACGTATCCTTGGTCAGCCGTCACCTCAGACAGTCCTGTTGCATTTTCCCTGGCTGCTCTCGACCGCCACTGAAAAGGCGTGTCGGAAGTGGTGTCCTCCCTGAGCCCCTCTCCCAGACGCAAATGGCAGTATGAGGCTTCAAGACCGACCAAGAGGAGGTGGAACCGAACTGACCAGACCCGTTCTCGCTCTCCCTTTTCAAGTAACCCCAAACCTTCTCCTTCTAAGGTTGACTTGGACGCCGTTCCAGTGAAAAGGCCAAAGCCTAGAGACGAAAGTCAAGAGAGACCGTCGAGAGATCCTTCTCCTACAACCAGCGCTACTCGACAGCCATCGCCTTCGGAACCGCAGGATCCAGCAGCAGTTGTTAAGTCTTTTATGACTGTTATGCAAGAGCAGCTGTTTCTTTGGTACAAGCTTTTAGCCGCCCTTCCCCCCAGCGGACAGATGTAAGGATGCCTCTTTACCTGTTAAGAAATCGGCCTCCAAGAGGGAATGGAGTTCCTCTCCCAGGGAACCTCGGCGCGATTCGTCAAAGGCGTGGTACCGTGCTTCTTCCTCATGACATGCCTCCAGAACGCTTGCGATTCTCGACATCAGGACGCTTCCGTCTCTCGCTCGCGGCGCCAGGACGATTCCAGCCTGCTTCTCCAGGACGCTTCCGCTTCTCGTCGCCAGGACGATTGCAGGCACAAGGACACTTCCTGCTCTCGGCGCCAGGATGCATCCTCCTACCGCCTCAAGGACTTTTCTAGCGCTCGGCACCAGGACGCTTCCAGCGCGCGGCGCCAGGATGATTCCAGTGCGCGGCGCCAGGACGCATGCGGCTCTCAGTGTCAGGACGCATCCTACGATTTGCCTCTTTTGGGTGCAGGTGAACCTTCAGCCCGAAGAGAGACTGAAGTAGAAGTGGGACAAGCTCTTGAGGATGTCTCAGAGGATGAAGACAAACCTGTGAACGCTGCTGGGGATTATAAGGTTCTCTCTCGCTCCCTCCTTGAGCTTTATGGGGAGGAGTTTCAACCTGCTGCCCCTCGTTCTCCTCAATTGCAGTTTAGCAGGAAGAAGGCCAAAAAGCAGTCGGCTTTCATCAAAATGAAGCTCTCCATCTCTGCTAGGAAGGGTCTCGCTAAAGTTGATGAATGGATGAAGGAGCGTAGGTAAGCGATTAAGACCACCTTCTCTTTTCCACCAGCTCAACTTGCGTCTAAGGTGGGCATGTGGTACAAGACTGGAGAACCTCTGGGCCTGGGAGTTCCTGCCTCCTCCCAGGGGGACTTCTCTGGTATTGTTGACTCTGCTAGAAGGCATGCCCTTAACTCGGCGAAGGTTATGTGGTCTACGTCTGAGCTTGACCACCTCGTCAAGGGGATTTTCCGAGCCTTCGAAGTCTTCAGTTTTTTGGACTGGTCTCTAGGTACTCTGGCCAGGAAAACTGAACGACTGGAGGAAACAGAAGACCTTACTCGTATCATGGCATGCATGGACAAAGCTCTTAGGGATGGGTCAAATGAGTTGGCTTCCCTTTTTTCGGCAGGAGTTTTGAAGAAGAGGGCCCTGTTATGTTCTTTTGCTTCCAGATCAGTGACGGTTGCGCAGAAGTGTGAGCTCCTTTACGCCCCTCTCTCAGAACATCTCTTTCCTGAGTCCCTTGTCAGGGACATTACCCTTTCGCTTGCGCAAAAGGCCACTCAAGACCTGTCACGCTCTGCTAGAAGGCCTTTGCCAGTCATTCCTTCGTCTCTGAAGAGAGAGGAGAGGAAATTTCAACAGCTCTTTCGAGGTAGAGCTCCTTCGAGAACAGACTTCAGGGGAAGAAGGCAGGAGACGTGAGGAAGAACGAATAGAGGTTCGTTTAGATCCCGCTCCAGGAAATGAAGTTCAAATCCTCCAGACAGCGATAGGAGCAAGACTGTCACTTTTTTGGCAGGCTTGGAAGAAAAGAGGGGCGGACACCTGGTTCCTCTCAGTCATCAAGGAGGGATACAAGATCCCCTTTGTGAAGAAGCCTCCACTTTCAAATACTCCTCTAGCCTTAGTGGCTCAGTACTCGGATGCCGTGAAACAAAGGGCCCTACTGGACCTGGTGGACCAGATGCTGGAGAAGGGAGCTATAGAACCAGTTCTGGAACTATCCTCCCCAGGTTTCTACAATCGCCTATTTCTGGTACCCAAGAACTCGGGTGGATGGAGACCCGTTCTGGATGTCAGCTCTCTGAACGTCTTTGTGGAAAAGACAAAATCTACCATGGAGACGACTCAGTCGGTGCTGCCAACAGTACGTCCAGGGGACTGGATGGTGTCTCTGGATTTATAGGACGCTTATTTTCACGTCCCCATCTATCCGACTTCAAGGAAGTACCTGAGATTGATGATCCAGGGCAAGTGCTTCCAGTTCAAGGCCCTTTGCTTCGGCCTCAGCACTGCTCCTCAAATCTTCACCAGAGTAATGGCGAACATGGCAGGATGGCTTCATCAAGAGGGGATAAGAGTATCTCTTTATTTGGACGACTGGTTGATAAGATCACGGTTGAAAGAGAAATGTCTGGAGGACCTACACAAGACTTTCATGAAGGCTCAAGAACTGGGTCTCGTCATCAACAGGGAGAAATCTCAGACTGAGCCGAGTCAGACTATTCTTTATTTGGGGATAGTTCTGGACTCAGTTCGTTTTCGGGCTTCTCCCTCCCAAGAGAGGCAGACCAGGTGCCTCGAGAAGGTTCGAGAATTCTTGAAGAGACTGAAGTGCTCAGAGAGGGATTAGATGAGTTTGCTGGGAACCCTCTCCTCGCTCGAACAGTTTGTCTCTTTGGGAAGACTGCACCTCAGACCTCTTCAACACTTCCTATCAAAGGTGTGGAACTGGAGGATTCAGGAAGACTCCATTTCCTTCCCCATTCCAGCAGAAATCAAGGGTCATCAGATTTGGTGGCTGGATCCAGCTTTGTTAGGAGAAGGAATCTCCCTGTACAGGAAGAACCCAGACCTAGTGTTGTTCTCAGACGCTTCGGAGTCAGGATGTGGAGCAACACTAGGAAGCAAGGAAGTCTCAGGCTCTTGGGAAAAGAATCAGACCCGATGGCACATCAACAGGAACGAGTTGATGGCCATTCTGTTAGGACTGAAGGCCTTCCAAGACTCAGTGTCAGGGAGGATAGTGGAGGTCAACTCGGACAACACCATGGCTCTAGCTTACATCAGAAAGCAAGGGGGAACTCACTCTCTGTCTCTGTTTGAAACAGCAAAGGAGCTCCTTCTTTGGTCAAAGGAAAATAAAATAGAACTGCTAACAAGATTTGTGCTGGGACAGGAGAAGGTAAGTGTAGACATGCTCAGCAGGAAAGGGCAAGTTCTTCCCACAGAATGGACCCTCAACCACCAGGTCTGTCAGAGTCTGTGAAAGTTATGGGGGAGACCTTTAAATAGACCTCTTCGCCTCCAACCAAAACAAGAGGATCCCCAACTACTGCTCCTTAGTCCCGGACGAGGAGGCAATAGCAGTAGACGCATTCTTGATGGACTAGACGGGGATGGACACATATGCGTTCCCCCCGTTCAAGATCATCAATCTGGTCGTAAGGAAATTCGCTCTCCTCGAATCAGGAAGAATGATCCTAGTAGCTCCATTCTGGCCAACAAGAGAATGGTTCACGGAAGTGGTGGACATGTTGGTGGACTTTCCAAGAAGCCTTCCTCCAAGTCCAATGCTTCTCAAACAGCCCCACTTCGAGAGGTATCCTCAAAACCCCCTCGCTCTAAGACTGACTGCCTTCAGACTATTGAGAAGCTTGTCAGAGCGAGAGGTTTTCTGTGCAAGCTGCAAGAGCTATCGCCAGAGCAAGGAGGGTCTCTTCGCAAAGAGTCTACCAATCTAAATGGGAAACCTTTAGAGCTTGGTGTAGGCAGCACAAAGTTTCCTCAACCACTACCTCTGTGAGCCAAATAGCTGATTTTTTGTTGTTCCTCAGGCAGGATGCTAAAATGGCCGTATCCACGATTAAAGGGTATAGGAGTATGCTCTCAGCTGTCTGTAGGCGCAGGCTTAGATTTGTCTCAGAATAAAGACTTGCAAGATCTCGTGAAGTCTTTTGAGACAACTAAGCAGGCTCAGTTAAGGCCCCCAGCTTGGAATCTGGATGTGGTTCTGAAGTTCCTATGCACTAAGAAGTTTGAACCCATCTCACAAGCGTCTCTTAGAGATGCTACGAAGGAAACCCTCTTCCTGATGGCTCTGGCCACAGCTAAAAGGATCAGCGAGGTTCACGCTATTGAGAAGCAAGTGGGCTTCAACCAGAATGGAGCAGTAAGTGCATTGAGGATTGACTTCCTCGCCAAGAACGAGAATCCATCAAAACCCTGGTCGAGGACTTTTGAGGTTCCTAACCTCACTAATCTAGTTGGTCAAGATCAGGAGAGGCTCCTTTGCCCAGTTAGAGCCCTCAGAGCGTATTTATCTCACACTAAGAATGTTAGAGGTGCATCTAATTCCTTATGGTGCTCAGTGAAAGATCCGCAAAAGCCCCTTTCAAAGAATTCATTGACATTCTTCCTGAGGGAAACTATAAGAGAAGCTCACCTATTGTGTGAGGAGGAGAACTTCGGCCTTTTGAAAGTAAGGGCTCACGAAGTTAGAGCTATTGCTACTTCGCTGGCATATCGTAAGAATATGTCAGTTAGACAGATTATGGATGCAACGTTCTGGAGAAGCAACTCTGTGTTCGCCTCTCATTACCTCAGAGAGGTAAGAGTGGATTATGAAAGGTGTTACACCTTGGGCCCATACGTAGCTACAGCTTCTGTATTAGGCAAAGGAGTTACTACCTCCCTTCAACCTTAGCTTTTGTATGCCTGTGTTTGGGTCAGGGTTTTTACGGTTGTCTGAGGACTTTGACTTGTGGTACAGTTCCCTCAGTCTAGCTAGAAAGTTTATATCTACTCTGCAAGGTTAGGTGGTTAGTTTGAGTAAGGTTGCAGTTTTTTATAAAAAAAAAGGGGCCTAGGTAGTTCTGAAGTCCAGTCAAGTTGTTGATCTCACCCCATTGACAGACTCGATTGAGTTGTTTTCAGCATGGCAGGTCCACTCCTGGCTGACACTCCTAAGGAAAAGCGACTCAAGAGGCAGGAACTTTTGAAGTCAGCTACCTCAGCAGGTAAGGAATCAAGGTGTTTTTTCTCCTACAACTTATTGTTGTTTTCCCAACGATGTTAACTGTCTGTCACCCTCCTCCAAATGTGTGAATCAGCTATATATATATATATATATATATATACAGTGAACCCTCGCTACTTCGCGGTTCGACAATCGCGGATTCACCACTTCACGGGGTTTTTCCATAACCCATATATATATACATATCGCGGATTTTCCGGAAAATTCGAAAATACCGCGAAATCTGAAGACCCCCAAATACGATATTTTGTTACCTGTAATTCCATTAATACTGTAATTAGTAATATCTGCTCTTACTGATTGTTCATTGCATTACATATGATATATAATTCAGCACAGAAAGAAATAAAACACGAAAAGAGAATGTGATCATACAATAATTCAGTACGTAGTAAAATTAAATCAAACATGAAACGCAAATCAGATGCAGTCATACCATATTAGAATGGTGTGTACTGTAATGGATGTGCTTCTTTTCCATGAATCTTTTGTATGTATACGTACGTAGTACAGTACTGCATCCAATAATATTCTTTGTTGCAAAAATCACATTTCGAATAAGCGTACGAGAGAGAGAGAGAGAGAGAGAGAAAGAGAGAGAGAGAGAGAGAGAGAGAGAGAGAGAGAGAGAGAGAGAGAGAGAGAGAGAGAGAGAGAGAGAGAGAGAGGCGTAAAATAGCGTACGTAAATTTTTATTATTATTGTTATTATTATTATTATTGTTGTTGTTGTTAATAAAATTATTATTGTTATTATTATTATCATTATTATTATTATTATTATTATTACTGTACAGTATTATTATCATTATTTATTATTATTACGGTATTGTACTTAATCTACGTACGTTCAGTATGCGCGGGGCATCTTCTATGAGTAACCAACGCATCATAGTACTGTAAGACGGGTTGTGATTGGTTCAAGCGCTGATAGATGACGAATCAGAACTCAAGTTTTGTTATCTAGCCTGTGATTGGTGTTTTGCCCGCATCTTCTACCCGCAGCATCAAAGTTCTCGCGGGGCTGGATCGTTCACTTTCTCTTACCGCGTATCGCTGAGTAGACGTTCTTAAGTTTGTGAAGTTTAATATGTGCTGTGTGCGACCTTTTTAAGTTGAACTTTTTGTTACAGTACTGTACGTAAATCCTACTGTAATGGCTCCCAAGCGTTCTGCTTCTCTTAAGGCTGGTAGTGAGCCTAAACGCCACCGAAGGATGATGACGATAGCTGAGAAGGTTACGCTTCTCGACATGTTAAAAGATGGTAGAAGTTACGCGGCCGCCGGCCGCCATTTTGGCATCAACGAATCCACCGTTCGCTATATCAAAAAGGACGAGGCGAACATTAGAAAGACGGCTGCAATCACCTTTAGCAGATCAGCGAAGCGAGTCGTTACAACGCGTAATAAAACGATCGTACGCATGGAAGGTGCTTTAGCTGTGTGGATTGCCGACTGCCGGAAGAAGAACATAGCGTTGGATACGAACACCATCCAAACAAAGGCTTTGAGTTTATATGAGAATTTTGCTGCAAAGGAACCTAAAGACGACGACGGCAACCATGCTGAAGATGATGATGATGCAGATGATCCTCAACCAGGGACATCCACTGATTCCCAGCCTCAGAAACGTTTTTCCGCAAGCAAAGGATGGTTCGCGAAGTTTCAGAAACGCTTCGCCCTGAAAAGCGTTTCCCTGCATGGGGAGTCTGCTTCCGCTGACACTGCCGCTGCTGAAACTTACGTGAACCAGACGTTCAGGAATATTATCGCCGAAGGTGGATACAAGCCGGAACAAGTCTTTAATATGGATGAGACTGGCTTGTTTTGGAAGAGAATGCCGTCGCGAACTTTCCTGTTCAAAGAGGAAGCCAAAGCCTCTGGCTTTAAGGCATTCAAGGATCGCGTTACCCTCGTGATGTGTGGCAATGCTGCTGGATTTTTGTTAAAGCCGGGGCTTATTTATAAGTCGAAAAATCCTCGCGCTTTGAAAAATAAAAATAAGAATCTCCTTCCCGTGTACTGGATGCATAATCAAAAAGCATGGATTACGAAGATGCTGACCTCCAACTGGTTCCACCAGTGTTTTATCCCGCAAGTCAGCAAATATCTCGTAGAGAAGGGCTTGCCATTCAAGATCCTTCTCCTTATGGATAACGCTGGTGGACACGCAACTGACCTGTCGCATGAGGGCATTCAGGTTGAGTTCCTGCCACCCAACACCACGTCATTAATTCAACCGATGGACCAGGGGGTTATCAGGGCGTTCAAGGCCCTCTACACGAAGACTACCTTGGCGGACCTCGTTGCGTGTGTGGATGCTGCCCAAGATGACGAGGATGAAGATTTCAACTTGAAGGCGTACTGGCGGCAGTACACCATAGCCACGTGCCTGCAGAATATTCAGAAGGCACTTCAAGAGATGAAACCTGCAACCGTGAATGCGAGCTGGAAGAAGTTGTGGCCCGATATTGTTTACGACGACAAGGGATTTACTCCGTCTGAAATCCAACACTCTGCAATACGGAAATCTGTGCAGTTGGCTGCCATAATTGGAGGTGACGGGTTTGGCGACATGACGACTGAAGACGTCGACGAGTTGTTGGACTGCCATTCCCAGCCCCTAACTGACGCAGACCTCGAAGACCTGACGAAATCGGCAAGTGAGGAAGAGAGTGATACCCAGGAAGAGACCCAAGAAAATGTCGAAGAAACGGGCTTAACATTAGAACGGCTTGCCAAGTTCTGCAACCATATCAAGGAGGCGAAAGAAATGTTACAAGAGTGGGACGAGGATATGGTTCGCTCGATGCAATTCTCCAACAAGGTCGATGACATCATGACTCCCTAAAGGATGCTCTTGGATCGAAAAAAGAAGCAGCGGCAACAACTTCCGATCACAATGTTCTTCCAGCCTCGCAAAAAAGAGCCAGTTCCTCCTGCTAGTACGCCTTCGGAAGAAATTGAAGAAGTTTCCCAGGAAGAAGTTGAAGAGGTGTCCCAGGAAAAGACACCTCCGTCTGAAGAGACGTAAAATACTATCATTGACTGCACAGTAGAACACATCATCAGCTTCATCATCATCATTTCTACTGTGCAGCAAATTCATCGCCATCACCATTCAAGTTTTTCTTCAACTTCTTTCGTGGTGAGTACAGTAACAATCTTTATTTTTTACTTTAATATTCTTACTGCCTGTTTTATAGTTTAGTAATGTACGTACTGTATGCATTAAGTTAAAGGGAAGGTTTTAAAAGTCTACATGTTGTAACCTATCATATTTTTTTTGTTTAAAATTTACATTTACGTACGTAAAACAATCTCTCTCTCTCTCTCTCTCTCTCTCTCTCTCTCTCTCTCTCTCTCTCTCTCTCTCTCTCTCTCTCTCTCTCTTTCTCTCTCTCGTAAATTGTTTTCCTGCTTTGCTACGTACAATACTGTATAATTTATATTTGTAAGGTAACATATTTTGTAAATGCTTTTACTGTAAATACTGTATGTACTGTATCATTATTTATCACTATCATCATGCGCGTTAAATGCCTTGTTTGTTCTGAGCGTGGTTGTTTACTGAGCGTACACGCCGTCGTTTCAGGCGGCGTCATAAAGAAAAAGATTTCATTTGGAAGTCCTAAGAAAAATACGTAAACTAAAACATTGGTAATAAAAAAATCAACATACAGTACTGTATAATCAATATAATCGATGCAAAAACTAACCTATACATATATGTGTACACTAAATGAGTTTGTTTCTTCATTATGATCAGAGATTAACGTAAACAAAACATTGGTTGCCATTTTTTATCGTGCTTTTTAGGTGTTTAGGAAACGCATGATATAAAATCGCCTTTAATATTTGTGCCAGTTTTAGTTTAGGGTGCTGTAGTACATGCATTAAGTGTTCTGTACATTAAAGGGTGGTTTGTTAACAGTACTACGTACAAGGGAAGGTTTTAAAAGTCCGAATATACATGTTAAATAAATAGGTAAATATGATGTCACTACTTCGCGGATTTTCACCTATCGCGCCCGCGTCTGGAACCTATCTACCGCGATAAACGAGGGTTCACTGTATATATATATATATATATATATATATATATATATATATACATATATATATATATATATATATATATATATATATATATATATAACTGCCAGGTAAGTTCTATTCATAAAAATGGAGTTTTTATGATAAAACAAAGTTTTATGAATACTTACCTGGCAGTTATATATATATATCTTAAGGCCCACCCACCTCCCCTCAGGAGACAGGTCGGGCAAAGATGATCTGAGGAACAGAAAACGGGAATGATTCCAAGTACCACCCTGTAAGGGTTGTTAACCACCTAACCGCACAACCACCACACGGCGGTTGTTGCGAGCTTTGAAAAATTCTGCTGGATGTTAGAGACTAAGCTATATATATATAACTGCCAGGTAAGTATTCATAAAACTTTGTTTTATCATAAAAACTCCAATTTACCAATTTTGAGGTATAGTATGTATCGCTGCGCAGTTACAAATGTTGGAGTAATTTATGTTGGTTACTCCTAGTCTCGTTTTCTCTACGACTAGACAATCAAAGAAAATTGGTTTGATTGCATCATACTTAGTTGCTAAGAAACCTCTGCACATGTGGCATAGAACGCCCACACACGATGCTTCTCCACAACACTCCTGGTCTTGAAGTGCCCTCACTTCCTCTCTATGATTGAGAGACACATTCAACTCACTTACCCTTAAAGTGTTTATTGCTTGTGACTTATGTGTCTTCTTTATTCACGGTGACTTGCGTTGCTATTCATTATCTATGAGTTAAGGAGTGAGTGTTTTATGTATAGTAAGCCTTGGAATTTGCGTTCTTGCCACAGCCGGTATAGCTACCTTGTGGCATTCTCATGAGCCAGGCAGATGTAGATCTGCGTCTCTTTTGTCCCTCGTACCTGGACAAGAGATATCCAATGAAATCACTATGTAACTACTGTAGGGAATGGACATTTTCCCAATGGGAGAGATATTCTCGTCGCAGGAAACTAAGAGATTTCTCTCTTACCTCATCTCCTCCCAACAGAAGTAGGAGACGAAGGCTCCTTTCTGCGACGAAAGCCTCCCTCTATTATTTTGTGCCGTGAATCATCTGAGACTTTATTACAGAAGACGATGCCCATAGTAATCTTGGTAAGTGTTGATCAGAGACGGCAGGACCTTGAGCCCCCACTTGTAGAAAATACTCTGTTCTACTCTTGACTACAGTAGCTATGTGCCGGCCCATGATCCAGGTCACAGCCCAGTAACAATGATTACAAAGGGTAAACATGCAAATTATTTTTAAGAGAAAGCCTTCCCGCTCTTGAAAACATGTCCAATTCGAGCATCGAAAGCCTACTCGTGTTCGCGTTTGTGGAACTCAGAGTTGAGATGGCTTTTCCTCATACTCCTGGGGCTACAGTTGAGCTGAGGCAGCCTTGTCGGAAGACAATTACTATCAGTCTCCAACCCGTTCTCACACACTTAAGCTTGCCTCGTACTTATAGGGGTCCAAAGCTCAGATCTTTTCTACAAAGTCCTAAGGACTCTTTAGCATCTTATGACAAGGGTGGCTGGACCACTTCAGCTGTGTCCACACCCCAAAGCTTACTAAACCACGCGTTTCTTTTGGTCCTCTCCTTCCAAACATATTAGAGCTGGGAAGTCAAGGAGGACAAAGGTAATAACAATACTAACTCACATGTTCCTACCAGAACCTCACAAGCTAGTTTATGATCAGTGCACTTGAGGGGGCGTGGTAAATCGACACCCCATTATTTCAAAGTTCCCCCGGAGTTTTATAAACATTCGGCTGGGACTCATGAGTCATGAGGACCAAACCTTGACTTCGCTAATAACAAACTAATGTCTTACGCTAATAGCAAACCCATTAATTTTCATGATCAGCCACACAATATCTCTTGGCCGAATGTTCATAGTGCTTCACAGGTCAAGTGTTCTATGGAACGACACTTTGTGTCAGAACATTCTTTGCAGATGCAGAGGCTGGATAAGGGGCTAGGAGCTTTTCTCCACTTCCCTCGAGTCACACCACCATCTGACACAGATGAGGTGACTTTTGTTAGACATTATAAACAAAGCCCATGCCATAGGCGCCCTATGTCACAGCATTCAGAGAAGTCTCTGAGGCAAATGTTCTTCTAGGAGTGAGCTGGACTCCTCCAGTTCCTTCTCTGCCTCCTATTCCCATCACAATGTGAAACACACAAGGTAAAGGAAGGATGTTTGAGGAAAAGTTAAGAACTAAGTGACTGTTAGAACAGAACTGCCAATTATCCCAAACTGGAACAACTGGACAATGACATTATTACTATTAATGACTCTCCAGAGAATCTTGCTGCACACGCGAGCATCAGCTCAGCTGATGTAATTCCTCTCGAGGTCTCAATGTCAGGTTCAGAAGCCTCACATTTTATTAAGATTATGACCCTCATCCGTCGTTTAGATGGACTTGATGATCCCCTCATGCACAAATTGCTAACAGACAGTGCGCTATTGACTCAGCCCTCCGACAATCTCAAAGCCCCGGACATAGGTTCGATGTGGCGCTTTCTAACCAGACTAAAGATACTTTGGACTTACTTAATACTCAAGTCTCAGCATCAGAAAATTCACTTGAGGCAGGAAGGCCTCAAAGCTACTGCTATTACCTCTGTCATGCCAGAGACGTTTTTATGTACATTGGTGCATTTCAGAGCCCGCTCCCTATTGACACTTGTGTTGCTAATCTGGTTACATCAGTACCGGTCGATAAATTGTCCAACCTCCCCTCCATTGTTTCCGGTCTCGAAAAGACAAACGTAGAGGTAGCAGCTACGTCTGCAATCCAAGCCTGCTTGTGTCCAGACCACGGGTCAGGAGAAGTTTCCTGCTTTCCGGTGATGAAAAACTTAAGGGAAGATCATGCCCTCAAGCAATTTGAGGAGTTATCTGGAACCGAGGCTGAAACCATAGAATTCCTTTTGCATCAGAATATTTACACATACAGTAGGGTAAATATATCCTGAAGAGACGCAACGCAGTCTTAACCAAATGCTCTCGACAACTGTCTTCCAGGGACGTGTTAGCCTTGAGAAACTCGGACTTAGTGAGTTCTCCTCTATTCTCTCCCTCAGATGTAGCTATAGCTATAGCAAAGGTAGGGAGGT
>NC_090736.1:131167742-131207742 GCF_036898095.1 Palaemon carinicauda
AGCATTGGAGATTGTAAGAAGGGCATCACATGCTCCAAGGCCTTTACGAAAACCAAATTGCAAACTAGGGAGTAGATGATTACCTTCAGCAAACCTATTAAGACGTTTTGCCAGAAGACGTTCAAAAACTTTAGATAATATGGGAGTTATGGAAATTGGGCGGTAATCAGTGGGACTTGAGCTACCACAAACACATTTACATAGAGGAGTAACATTACCAATTCTCCAACTAGTGCTAAAAGCTCCTCTTCTTGCTAACTTGCGCAAAATAACAGATAACTTTGGAGCTAAGAAATCTGCTGTCTTTATAAAAAACAAAGGAAAAATACCATTTGGGTCTACACCTCCATAAGCATCAAGGTCCATCAACAGAGCTTTAATCTCACGAGATCGAAAAGCTAAACTAGTTAGTTTAGCCTCAGGAAAACAGGAATAAGGAAGTTCAAGTTTTTCATTACTCTGTTTACTGTCAAAAACATCAGCCAAAAGGGTTGCCTTTTCCTTTGGACAGTGAGTGACTGAGCCACCTGGTTTAAGTAAAGGAGGAACTGTTGCATCTACACCAAAGAGTGCAGATTTAAGGGTAGACCACCATTTATGTTCCTGAGTTGTACCAGAAAGTGTTTCTTTTATGGTTAAATTGTACTCCTTTTCAGTTGAGGCATAAACTCTCTGAGCAAAAGCTCGAAGCTGAGTATAATTGTTCCAGGTCAAATCTGATCTGTTACCCTTCCAAAGTTGATAGGCCTCCTGCTTCTCCAAAAAAGCACGTCTACAATCATCATTGAACCACGGTTTGTCCTTCACTCGGTACCTTAGCACACGAGAAGGGATACGCCTTTCAATTATGTTGACTAGATTCTCATTCAGAGGGACAACAGGATCTACACTATTATATAATTGTGACCAATTCAAGCACAAAAGATCATGTAAAATCCCATTCCAGTCTGCTTGGGATTTCATATAAATTTTACAAGAATATGATATATCAGGGACAGGCTGCTCAGTCTTCACTAATAATGAAATCAAGGCATGATCAGATGTCCCGACTGGAGAACCAACCTTACCAGTTATAACGCCAGGGGAGTCAGTGTATACGAGGTCCAAGCAATTACCAGACCTGTGAGTAGCTTCATTTATGATTTGCTCACAGCCTGATTCAGAGGCAAAGTCTAAAGCTCTTAAGCCATGGCGATCGGTAGGAGAGATAGAACTTAACCACTCCCTATGGTGAGCATTAAAATCACCAACAAAGACAAAAGAAGCCTTTCTATCATCTTCTTGTATCTTAGCCATAATGGTAAGAAGACAATCAAAGATAGAATCATCCATGTCTGGATTCCGGTAGATCGAACATAAATAAAAGTTGTTATGCCTGCCACAAACTTTTATTACCTGAATCTCATGACATCCATATGTTCCCGAGGGCGTTGTGGAAACACAATGTACATACGAACTTCAAGTAAACAAACGCATACATTATAACTTCTATACATCTTTGGCATCTTTGGCTTCTGTTTTCTTGTTCTCCCACTTACTTTTTGTTCTTTCTATCACCTTATGTAACATTGGCATTGCTATAAAATTCCAGAGGACGTTGTGAAAGCACAATCAACATACAAACTTCAAGTAAATAAACACATGCATTATAATTTCTATATGTCTTTGGAGACTTTGTGATGTGTTCATAGGTGGCAGTTTTCATTCACCTACCCTCTACCAATGTCTTTCATTTCTGCCAGAGGTACGAGATTTCGAAATATGAGAGAGAGAGAGAGAGAGAGAGAGAGAGAGAGAGTTGAACATTGTTATTATAGTATTTGTATAAATGGGAGTTTTAAATAATTAGAGAGAGAGAGAGAGAGAGAGAGAGAGAGAGAGAGAGAATAAAAGTATTTGTATAAATGGCAGTGGTAAATAATTCGAGAGAGAGAGAGAGAGAGAGAGAGAGAGAGAGAGAAACTGCGCACCTGTCTAACTCAGTCAGGCAGACGACGCCATAAGGATGACGTCATCATTTAAAGACCGCTATTTTCATTGTTTGGAAAAATTATTGACTATTTGTTCTTTCTACAACCTTAGGTAACATTGGCCTTGCTATAATGTTCCCGAAGGCGTTGTGGAAACACAATGTACATACGAACTTCAAGTAAACATAGGCATACATTATAACTTCTATACATCTTTGGCAACTTTGGCTTCTGTTATTGTAGTAGACTTCGTTCATCTACACTCTACAAATGCCTTCCATTTCTGCCAGACGTACGATAGATCGAAATATAAGTGAAAAATCGCTATATATATGCAAAATTACACACAAAGACGATTTTGTCAAACTAAGTCATGCAGACGACACAGTATGGATGACGTCATCATTTAAAAACCTCTATATCTTCGTTATTTGTAAAAATAATGGGTTGAAACTTCTGGAGAGCATGTACGATATGTTTCTCTATACAGAGAGACAATAAAACGATTTTTGAATTTTTTCAAGTTGGTATGCCAAAATACCACCGCGGACGGTCCCCTTAAGCGAAAGTCAGTCCTTTCAGGACAGGTCCAGCGTCCTGGTTGTAGCCATTGGGACAGCTCTGACCCTATGCAGTCATCGGAAGACTGCTCGCCGCCTAAACAAAAGCGTAACACAGGCTCCGAGAGTCTTATTGTAGGCAAGGTTTTGCAGTCACAGACGTTACCCTCGTCTCTTACCGCAACCATTCCCGTTGATCCTAAATGGGTTGTACGGCAAGACATGCAGAATAAGCTTGCCTCTCTTATGGAGGACTATTCTGTTGAGCAGGTTCACGATGATCCTCGCCGCTTAGCTGATCGAGATCCTGGCCGTCAGCCGCCCAAACGAGCCTTTGCTCGTCCTGTTGACATTGACGTTACAAAGTCACGTCAATCGTGTTTTGTAGAGCCTCACTCGATGCAGTCCCGTGTTGACTCTCAGCCGCTTGTGGACGTTCAGCCCCGCTGCCGCTTGCTCTTGTTGACGTTCAGGACGTTCACCAACCAGCATAGTTGACTTGTTTTGACGTTGAGCGTCAAGCACCGCTGTCAAGAGTTGTTTTGACTGCTCAGTCTAAGCAGTCAAGGCAGTCTCGAGTTGACGTCGAGCGTCCTCCCGCACCTGTTGTTGTTGCTGGTCAGTCCTTTAAGCAGTTACATGACATAGCGTCCTTGACTGCTACTGTTGCTCCTTTGCGTGTGGACTCTGCTTGTCAAGCATTGCCACCACGGCAGGTCTCTCCCTTGCTTGAGACTCGGCAATTGTCGGACAAGGTTCCTTCAGATGAGGAAGTTGCTGATCCCCCTCCTACTGATATTCCCTTGAGGACTCTGTCAGACGGAGAGGAGCCTAAAGCTGCTCAGCCCTCTATGGACTTTAAATAAATCATGCTGATTTTTAAGGATCTTTGTCCGGATCTTTTTGTAACTGCTGCTCCTCGTTCGCCTAAACGTCAGAGTTTACACTAGGCCTAGCTACTTCGAAGCCGTTGTTTTCTAAGCTAGTGCTCTCTCGCTCTTCTAAGAGAGCTTTACGTTTGCTAGGCGACTGGTTAATCACCAGGAGGAGTTTGGGGGAGACAGCCTTTGCTTTCCCTACTTTTAAGCTGGCTTATAGAGCGAGAGTCTGATATGACACGGGAGAAGTTCTCGGCTTGGGAGTTCCTGCCTCTGCCCAGATAGACTTCTCAAACCTCATAGACTCTCCCTGGCACCTGGCCATGAGACGCTCCAAGATTTTATGGTCGACTTCAGAGCTAGACCATCTCCTGTTAGGAGTTTTTTCGAGCGTTTGAAGTTTTGCTGTACAATTATGTCATGCATAAACAAGGCTATCAGGGATGGCTCCATAATCTGACAGCCACGTTCTCTGCAGGAACAAGTCCCTCTGGGATGGCTCCAATGATCTGGCAGCCATGTTCACTGCAGGAGTACGTAAGAGGCAAGTGCGCTCAATGTGTTCATTGTCAAGACAAACTTCACGATGAAGTCTACCAGGCTGTCTTGACAGCATTAATGGAAGGCGACTGGATGGTCTCTCTCGACCTTCAGGAGGCATACTTCCACATTCCTATACACCCGGATTCCCAACCGTTTCTGAGGTTTGTTTACAGGAATGTGGGGTACCAGTTTCGAGCCCTGTGCTTTGGCCTCAGTCCTGCTCCTCTCGTGTTTACGAGGCTCATGAGGAATGTGGCAAAATCCCTCCATCTATTGGGAATCCGAGCCTCCCTGTACTTGGACGACTGGCTTCTCAGAGCATCGTCCAGTCTTCGCTGTCTGCAGGATCTACATTGGACGTTGAGTCTGGCCAGGGAGTTGGGACTTTTGGTCAACCTAAAAGTCCCAACTGATCCCATCCCAGATTATTCTTTATTTGGGGATGGAGATTCGCAGTCCAGTTTTTTCGGGCTTTTCCGTCTGCCACCCGAATAGAACAAGCCCTGCTCGAAGTCCAACTAATGCTGAAAAGAGAACGTTTGTTCAGTCAGGAGTTGGAACAGTCTCGTAGGGACTCTCTCATCCCTGGAGCAGTTTGTCTCACTAGGGAGACTACACCTTCTGCCTCTCCAGTTCCATCTAGCCTCTCACTGGAACTAGGACAAGACGTTAGAGACGGTATCATTCCCAGTCTCCGAACCAGTAAAGGCATGCCTGAAATGGTGGGACAGCAATATCAGTCTGAGAGAGGGGACTATCCCTAGCAGTCAAGAACCCAAACCACGTGTTGTTCTCAGACGCGTCGGATTTGGGTTGGGGTGCGACCCTGTACGGTCGGGAATGCTCGGGTCTGTGGACCTCAAGTCAGAGGAGCATGCACATCAACGGCAAGGAGCTATTAGCAGTCCACTTGGCCTTGATGAAATTCGAAAGCTTTCTTCGAAACTAAGTGGTAGAGGTTAACTCAGACAACACCACAGCTTTGGCGTACATCTCCAAGCAAGGAGGCACACACTCCTTCACGCTGCTCGAGATCGCAAGGGACCTTCTCATATGGTCAAGAAATCGAGGCATCTCCCTGTTGACGAGATTCATCCAGGGGGACTTGAACGTCTTGGCAGACTGTCTCAGTCGGAGGGGTCAGGTGATACCCACGGAATGGACCCTCCACAAGGACGTGGGCAAGAGTCTTTGGGCTACTTGGGGTCAACCCACCATAGACCTCTTTGCCTCCTCGTTGACCAGAAGGTTACCAATCTATTGCTCTCCAGTCCTAGATACAGAAGCAATCCACATAGACGCGTTTCTACTGGATTGGTCTCTTCTGGACTTATATGCATTCCCACCATTCAAGATAGTCAACAAGGTACTGCAGAAGTTCGCCTCTCACGAAGGGACAGGGTTGACGTTGGTTGCTACCCTCTGGCCCGCGAGAGAGTGGTTCACTGAGGTACTTCAATGGCTGGTAGACATTCCAAGAAGTCTTCCTCTAAGGGTAGATCTCTTACGTCAGCCCCACGTAAAGAATGTTCATCAAAGCCTCCCCGCGCTTCGTCTGACTGCCTTCAGACTATCGAGAGACTCTCAAGAGCTCGAGGCTTTTCGAAGGAGGCAGCCAGTGCGATTGCGAGAGCTAGGAGAGCTTCTACCTTCAGAGTATACCAGTCGAAGTGGGAAGTCTTTCGAGATTGGTGCAAGCCAGCATCTATGTCCTTTTCCAGTACCTCTGTAGCCCAATCGGAGATTTTCTTTTACATCTGAGAAATGTTCGCTCCCTCTCAGCTCCCACGATTTAGGGCTACAGGAGCATGTTGGCTTCGGTCTTTCGTCATAGAGGCTTAGATCTTTCCAACAATTAAGATCTCCAAGATCTCCTTAAGTCTTTCGAGACCTCTAAGGAACGTCGTTTGGCAACTCCTGGATGGAACTTAGACGTGGTCCTAAGGTTCCTCATGTCAGACAGGTTTGAGCCATTACATTCAGCCTCCCTGAAGGATCTCACCCTCAAGACGCTTTTCCTAGTGTGCTTGGCTTCGGCTAAAAGGGTCAGTGAAATTCATGCCTTCAGTAAGAACATCGGCTTTTCTACAGAAAAAGCCACATGTTCACTTCAACTTGGTTTCCTGGCCAAAAATGAACTGCCTTCTCGTCCTTGGCCTAAGTCTTTTGATATACCTTGCCTGTCAGAGATCGTAAGCAACGAACTTGAAAGAGTGCTGTGTCCAGTTAGAACTCTTAAGTTCTACTTAGCTCTTACTAAGTCCTTACGAGGTGGATCTGAGGCATTATGGTGCTCAGTTATGAAACCATCATTGCCTATGTCAAAGAATGCTTTGTCATATTTTATCAGACTTTTAATACGAGAGGCTCATTCTCACTTGAATGAAAAAGACCGATGCTTGCTTAAGGTTAAGACGCACGAAATAAGAGCTATAGCAACTTCTTTGGCCTTTAAGCAAAATAAATCTCTGCAAAGTATTATGGACGCGACCGTTTGGAGAAGCAAATCGGTATTCGCGTCATTTTACTTAAAAGACGTCCAGACTCTTTACGAGGACTGCTACACACTGGGTCCATTCGTTACAGCGAATGCAGTAGTGGGTAAGGGTTCTACCACTACATTCCCTTAATTCCAATATCCTTTTAATCTGCTCTTGAAATGTTTTTTAATTGGATTGTACGGAAGGCTAAGAAGCCTTTCGCAGCCTTTTTTTTTTGATTTGGCAGGTGGTCAAATGTCATTTCTTGAGAGCGCCCAGATTAGGGGTTTGATGAGGTCCTGTTGTATGGGTTGTAGCCCTTAATACTTCAGCTCCTGGGAGTCTTTCAGCATCCTAAGAGGATCGCTGGGCTTCGTGAGGAAGACAGACTAATAAGGCAGAGTAATCGTCTAAGTCAACTTCCTTACCAGGTACCTTTATATATTTGGGTTTTGTTATGATATAACTGTCAAAAACTCTAAGCATATACGCTGTAAACTTAATTAACTCTGGTCTCTACCCACCACCATGGGTGTGAATCAGCTATTATATATTCACCGGCTAAGTTAAATATTTAAAAATGATATTTTAATTATAAAATAAATTTTTGAATATACTTACCCGGTGAATATATAACTTAAAGGCCCCCCCTTCCTCCCCGATAGAGACCCAGCGGGATGAGAAAAATTGGGTCTTTTTACATGTATATGCGGTATCTGGCCGATAGTTGGCGCTAGTGGGCACACCCGCAACCTTCATAGCGATCGCTCGCGAGTTTTTGTGTGTTTTTCTGTCGAGCCGCCGGAGGCTTAGCTATTATATATTCACCGGGTAAGTATATTCAAAAATTTATTTTATAATTAAAATATCATTTTAAGCCAGTTCTGCAGAAAAGCTAACTTCTGCTTCCAACAGATTCACAACAGAGGACATCCCTCCGGACGAAGAGAGCCCGGTCGCAGAGGTTCCCATTCGCGAGGGCATGTCCCCCTGCTTACCACCATTGGGAAAATGCTTACAAAGCTTTTGGCTAAGGTGGCAGGACTTCGGGCCCGACCCTTGGATGGTAGAAGTCCTTCGTTCAGGATATCAAGTCCCTTTCATAGCCTGTCGGCCACCTCTGACCAGGACTCTTGATGATCCAACAGTTTTATACGAAAGGTTTAGTAGAAAACCTCCTCTAATTAGAGGAAGTACAGTATCCAAATTTTTGGCCAAAGGAGCCATGGAGGAAGTCTTGAGCAACTCTCCAGTGAGATAGAGGAAAGATAACTCCTTGGTAACAACCTATGGTTTTTAAATAAAAAGGCACAGCCTCGCTCCTGCCATGCCATCTGATAGTAAGAGATGCACGAATAAGCTCAGACCAAAACATCCTCCCTCTCGGTAAAGTTATTCTCGACTGGAGAGCGGTCGTTGCTAACTATTAGAATTAATCAGGGACAGCAATGGGTGCAGATGGGCCTTTGCACCTCCCAGCGGCAATTGTGGGGAAATTACCTCCCACCGGTGGTTTACTAACTCCCGGTGTTTAGCTAATCGGTCCTAGATCAAAAACTGCAGTAATAGGCAATCCTTCTTTATTATCCATGAGACAGTCTGGTTTCTTACAATCTTACACTACTTCATCTGATTCGTCCAACTGAATGAAATCCAAACATCCAAGGGAGTCAGAATAACGCTCCTATCTTCAAAGGAGACAACAGAGGATTGGTACCTAGTCCTACTGGAACTTCTCATGGAAGCCTCGAGAAAACCTCCAGAATGACTAAAATCTGATAGGTTAACCACACTCTTAAGTTGCTGAGCATTGCCTGCCATGTCACAATGGGAGTCTTGTTAGCTGCACTTTCGAAAGAATGGAGTTTGAGCCCAACCATGAAATAACTGTTCAGATGTCCCCAAAAGTTGTCCGCAGCAATCTACCAAGCCAAATGGAAACTTCTGTGATCGGGCACAACAGTCTAGTTGGCCAAATGGAACCTTCAGTGATCGGGGTTTTACAGGGGATATTGTCTCTCTCAAGGTCTCTTTCCCCTGAATATGGGTTTCTGTATTTGAGGAACGAATTTCTTTTCAGTCAAAGCGGTACAAGACTACCGCTAGGCCTTGAACCAAGTTCTAAGACTGAAAGACCTTGACTCTTTGGGAAAACTCTTGGCTCTTATATGGGTTTTAGCGGGCAGGCTTGGCCCCCTTTGAGAACAAAACTCCCCCTTTTAGAATGTGGAAAAGGGTAGAAAGTCCTCCCACAATACCATGCATAAAGACCACCTTCTTCCTTGCCTTACCTTCAGCCAAGGAGAATTAACGGACTACATGGTCTATACTATCTTGTGTCCCATTCCAAAGGGTATAAAGAATTTTTTGTATCCTTTGCTCTCGAGTTTGTGACCAGAACCCAGATTCCAGGGAAATATCAGTTGGACTTCTTCACGATCTTGTCTCTCAAGGAGGCCACTGATGACTTGGGTGCTATTCTACTCTGTCCAGTGAGATCAATTCGAAGATTTTCAGAAATGAACGACATATCGTTGGCCAAAACATTTTTCAATCTGAGCATGAACACTGGTTGCACCAGAGGAAGTTTTTAGAAATGCAACGTCTTATTACAGGTACAGTAATGCCTCAGAACACGAAATTAATTCGTTCTGGAGTGGCTTTTTTAAAGTAATTCTTTCGTGTTGAGAGTCACATTTCACAAGTAAATTGCCTAATTCGTTCCAAACCCTACAAAACACCACATTAAATCTCATTATAAAGCTACAGTATAACTACAATGAAACACTCTACAGCCAATTACATTTGAACCATTCACTATACCTAAGCTAAATGTTAACACCTGTAAATTAAGTAGTTATTACAATATAGTATAATAGTAAATGGAAAATAATACAATACACTACATACACTACAATACTATACATGTACTAAATATACGGTTCCATATGTGCTGTACTGTTTTAGTTACCCCTATTATAGACTACAGCTACATTTTCTGTTGTTTGAACCCATTTTCTTCAACTCTGTGATGGGTGACTATTTTATTCTTGACCTGGCTGGCAAATCTCTTTTTGTAAAGTGAGTCATAAAAATATTCGCATCTCGTTTCGCAGCTTGAAAATTTCGTAAGCAGAGTCTTTCGTGAAGAAAGGTATGACTGTAGTTAAAATTTATCATGAGAACTTGCAATCCTTGCGGGAAGTGTTGCCAGGGACCTCCCCCCTCAAGCACATGATATCCATGGTCCTGCTACAACCCTAGCATTCTGCAGAAACCACTTGGAACTTCCCCAGAAAGTTCCAAGAGAACTTCCATTCTCTCCCATGGTCCTGCCACATCCCTAGCATTCTGCAGAAACCACTTGGAACTTCTCCCGAAAGTTCCAAGAGAACTTCCATTCTCTCCTATGGTCCTGCCACATCCGTAGCATTCTGCAGAAACCACTTGGAACTTCTCACGGAAGATCCAAGAGAACTTCCAGAATGGCCAAACCTGTTACGACAACCGCACATAAGAAAGTTTCATGACACAGTGCATTGCCTGTCACTTCACAGCTAGACTATCCAGCATCTCTGAAAGAAAGGCTTTTCTAGACTAACTGTGAAACAATATTCTGGATATTCTGAAAGTCATCAGCAGCAGTATACCAGGCTAAGTGGAAATTTTTTTGTGATCGGTGTTGTAGGGGAATATTGCTGCACTCAAGGACACTTTTTCCCTGATTGCAGGCATTCTGGTGTTCTTAAGGAACCAGAGATCCCTTTCAGTCTCTAGGGTGAAAGGCTACGGCTCAGAATTGAGCCAGGTCTTCAAACCGAAAGGGCTTGACCTCTCCTCGTCTTGGGAACTCTCAGCTCTCATTAGGAGTTTCGAGCAGGTTTTTCCTCCTCGAGAACTCAGGCCCCCTACTTGAGAGGTGACGAAGGCTCTAAGAGCTCTAAGAAAAGACCCTTATGAACCTATGCATAAAGCCTTTGACAGGGACCTTATCTTAAAGACCGTCTTCCTCCTTGCCTTAACTTTAGCCAAGAGAGAAAGTGAATTACAGAGCTTTCTTATTTTACATCACATTCCAGAGGGTAGAAAGAACTACAGTATCTTTGTTCCCAAATATGTGGCCAAACCCCATAATCCGGTTGAAAACGATATCAGATTTGAATCTTTCACGATCTTGTCTCTCAAGGAGGTAACTGATGACCTGGATGGCATGTTACTCTGTCCTGTAAGAGCAATGCGTAAATATATGAAAAGAACATAGTACCTTAGCCCTAAAATCTCTGACTTGTTTGTGACCACTGGCCCCTCCAAAAAAAAGGATCCAGAAACATCATTTCTTTCTGGTTGAGAAAAACAATCATAAGAGCTTATAAATTCTCAGGGGAATTGTTGACATATGCACCCCCTCTTCGAGTACCTGATATACGCGGGCTTGTAGCAACCTTAGTGTTCTGTAAAAACCACTCTGTAGCACAAGTCCTCAAAGCTGGTGTATGGAAGAGACAAACCACCTTTATGGACCATTTTCTAAAATAATGCACGCATGTCTTTAGACACCATCTCTTTAGGCCTTATTGTTGCAGCACAACAAATATTCCAATTACAAGCTCTTCCAGACGCAACTCGGGCATCAATTATTCTCTGCATTATAAGGGTATGTAATGGGTATCAAGGCAGCTGGTGATCTTGATTGGACTTGAAGCCTTCACTTGGAATTCACCCTAATGCAAGTAAGAATGCCTTAAATTTTCAGTATTTGATGATATATTGAATACTGTATATAATTTTATTTAACACTTGATGTTCAAGTGACTTCACTCCTGGTAAAGAATATTATCCTCTGGGATCAAATGTATAGCCTTTCCTCTTTACGAGCTGACTACACAGTTTACAAATTATTTACTTTTGATATCTTACATTATAGTAATCGTGTCTATCAGAGAGGAAGGCTATACTGTACCTCTCAACGGAGATTCCCACCCCCACCTAAGGAAGACTCCCGTATAAATGACTCCGAAGTTTGTACCTGTATAGGAATAAACTATAAGTCTTTGACCAGGAGAGTGTGGAGAAATGCTGGTGCGGGCGGTCTACGCCGCATACACAGTAATTAATTAGCAACTAAGTATGATGCACTCAAACTAATTTTCTTTGATTGTCTGGTCATAAAAATAATGCAACCAGGAGTAGCCCATATAAATGACTCAGCTTTTTATAGCTAGGAAAAATACAAATTGTTATTTGTGGTTTCAAATTTAGCAATGTATTATGATTCAAATTACTTTATAGCTAAGCAGTTAGGTTATGAAATTAGGTATTAGTACTGACACAGACATTTTTGGGCTCAAGCCATGTCGTCCTGATGGAAGTTCCTTAAAGGCAGCTTCCTAGGGTATATTACAACTACGGCGATATTCCCAGAGAATTTACCTTCAGGTACCCAGAATTCTAACTCCTGGAGCGAGTATCCCTAAAAAAGACCTTAGGGATATCGTAAATATCAGTGGACGTATTCTTGACACGCCTCATAGCAATCTATACCCCGAATAGAGTTAACACTTCGTAGGGGTCAAATGGCAAGAAAACGAAAACGATAAGAAAGGGGGGAGCCGTTCGTAAGGCATCTCTCCTCCCCGTTTCGAAAGCATGCCCTGCGCCGCTCGCGGCGCCATCTGTATTCCTTTTTGCGTAGCTCTACGACTCGGTGTTTTTTCCCTGTATTACTACCAATCTTGGATTTTCTCGTTTGATAATGCTTTCTCCAACTTCTTCTGCCTCGGATAAGTTGAGTACTATTTCTTTTATGTATAAATGTAGGCTCTTGGTTAAAATTAAAGTAATTAAAAGAGTTATCTTTGATACAAGAGCTGTTGCCTGCTGGAGGCATCATGGATGCTGTCGCTCGCTAGAATAGGATTTATTTGTTAGCAAGAGCGACGTTCCCAGCCCCTTTGCGCTTAAATATTAGCTACTTAGCTTATTTAGGAATTCTGTTATGATGCGATAGTAGTGTGCCTGGCGAAGTTTTGCCTAGGCTGCCAACACTAGTCTTCGTAGGCTAGCTGTTGGCCTATGTACTCCCTGCATGATAATTAGTCTTCCAAGTGTGATTTTTATTGCTTTAAGCGTTAGGCAACGTTATACATATAAGCCCTTTTCGAGTACCTTCCAAGATAGTATTGGTGTGAGTTTCGGTGAATTAGGTAATCGATTCTCTTAGTGCCTAGGCTAGGTTGTCTTAGGTCATTATAATATCTGTTTCCCCGTTTGCTCCCTTCTCTTCGGGGAAGGGGCAAACCCTTTCCCTCTGTTTAAGCCTTAGGCTTAACTCTAGTGGTTTGTTTGAATTAATTTTCAAATATATCTATGCTGGAGTAGTACTGTACCTTCCCGTTCCAACTGAATTGGTTCAGAGGGGGACAGTACAACAGTGTTTTAGTCTGAGTCCGGGTTGGTCTGGCATGGGGCAGAGTCTCCCTTGCTGACTGACACGGGCATAAGGGGTTTATCCCCCTTGGTCCACCTTGTTGGGTTCCAGTAGGGATCCCTTCGCTCGGTGACCCCTCAGACTTGTCCTCTTGCCGTTCCGGATTCGGGATATGTTCCCTTTTCTGGAATAGCAATTCCTTCCTTGCCTTGGTTTTAGGGAGGCAGCCAGTAGTGCCGGCCTCCCCCTCGGGTTTTTCTCTGGCTGAGATGAGCTGTCTTAGTTGGGAATGACCCTTAACCAAGGCAAGGTTGGATAGGACCCTCTGTCCTTCCCTTCTATTTTCCGTTCCTTTGTGTCAGTCGTCCGCATCCGTACCTAGCCTAGGTTAGGATGGGGAACTGACGTGGTCCCCTGTCGGCCGGCAGAGTGTGCCGACCGGCAGAGACCCTTTCTTCGAGTGCTGCCCGGTCCTTTCTTGGTCCCTCCACCGCTGCCGTCTGTAGATTCAGTAAGCAGCGGTTAGGAAGCCTGACTTAGTGTCTCCCCTTCCTTTCGGCACTCTTTCGGGTGCCGGGCACAGAGGCTCATAGCCTCTTAGCCCGGCACTCATTCTGTTGTCTTCGTATGTGTTGTCCTTGCCGTCTGCCGGCCTACAGGCCGGCCGCCGGTGGGGGGGGGGGGGGTGTTCTCCAGTTCTCTTGCTGTCGGTCGGCGATGGTTATATACCTTTGCCGGCCGGTCTCTTGCTCATCTGCCGGCCACTATAAGTGGAGCCGGCAGCCGAGCGCTACCTGGTGTGGAGGCCAGCCGGCAGGGTTTGCTTACTGCTGCCGGCCGGCCTGCTACACTGCCCGGTTAGCCGGCCACTAAGAATGATGGCCGGCAACGCAGTGCAAACCGGGTGGCTGCGGACCGGCAACCACTCCCGGCCGGTTCAGGCATGGGATCTGGAGTTCTCCCCAATAGGGGTGATCTGATGTTGTGTACTTGAGATCTACCTTTCGAAAAATGGGGGGGGGGGTGCTGACCGGCAATAGCCGGCCGGCACACCACCCTCAGGTACTGTATCAGTCCTTTCTTGAGTGGTGTATTCAACCAAGGGAGTCCATGATATAGTAGGTTACAACACTGTCTTTTCTAACTTACTTGTGTTACTTGTGCAATCACTTGGTGTCGCCTTACAAGGATAAAAGAGAATTCTTTTCATCCCTGGCCAGAATGGTAAAATTTTACCTTAGGTGTGAGCTACACCTAATTTCCTTTGGAAATATGCTCTCTGGTTATTTTAGTAAAGACTAACTACGTGACTTTGGCTGGTGGGCTTCCACAGGTGTTTGTGTGGGTTTCACAAGTAGGTGACTTTCCCTTATTCTTGGTGAATACTCATTTTTACATGTGAATTGAAATTCACTTGATATTCATGGAAATTTTCTTCTTTTACAGGAGGAGCATCCGAAGTGTGATAGTGTCTTCTGCAATGTCCGCAGCAAGAACTTTTGCGGACATGTCTCGTGTAGGAGGCACGCGGCTTGCGCAGCCTCCAATGATGACCATCGCTACTGGGATCCGCAGGTATGTGCTGTATGTACTAACCTGCTATCAGAGGCTTTTGAATCCCCTAGGTCGGCGGAGTCAAGGGATGCAGCGAGGGAGAAGCTTCGCTTATGGATAAGGGGTTTTCAGAAAAACACCACTGGACCTTATCTTCCTAATGAGAAGATGAGGGCATACCTTTTTCCCAAGGCTTCCACTGACGCTGTTGTTCCCCAGCCTCGGCCGGAGATCCCTCTCGTCCAGATCCCAGTGGAGGAGGATGTTGCTGATGCCATGCAGGACATCCAGTTGGATGACAAGATGTCTGACTTGTCCGATCGTGCGGAACAGGATCTCCTCGCAGAGGGTGAGGAGGAGGATCGAGATCCTATTGCCGTGGAGGAAGAGGTTTCCGTATCTTCAGACGTTCCGGTTCAGGTCCCTGAACCTATCCCCTCTACCTCGTCCGCTCTTCCAGCAGAGCTAGGACAGGCTCTCTCTTCCATCGTTGGTATGATCCAACAGATACAGAGGGAGAATAATCAGAAGGCCGCTACTTTGGAGCTCCAGATGCAGAAGATCACAGCATCACGTGGACCTCCAAAGAAGCTCAACGTGAAGGACCTTCCTCTGTGCTCGGATGCCAACCCGTGGAGATATGCCGAGCACATGCCGATGACGATCGGGAAGATCGTCATGTCGGAGAAACTGGGCTCAGTTCCCCTTGAGGAGGTGGAATTCTGGCCCAGTAGAGGGGCCTACCCGGACTGTTATGTCCGTTTGAAGAAGGAGCCGGCCTCGAAGGAGGAGACGGAACCGAAGGAGGTGATTATCCTGGATCACTCCAAGGCTCAAGCTACTCTAACAGCTGCATTGAAGGAGAGGGGGTTCTCAAACTCTAAAGTTGCCGCTTTGAGTAAGAAGCACCCCTCCTTTGTATCCTCCCCGGCTAGGGCCTTCCCCTTTATGCAGAAGGGGTTCGCGGCCGTCTTGAAGGCGGTTGAAGCTGGCAAACCGTGTCCATATCTGGAGGAATGCAAACCTCTGTCATTGGCCTTGCCGCTGGACAATAAGGACTGGAAGGAGGTGCACCTCACTTTCTCGGTTGGGAAGTTGGACGCCGACATTGCAGGTCAGCAGTTCGGCGAAAACCTTCCCAAGTTGTCGGAATTCCTCCTACGGAGGGAATTGGACACAAAGGAGCGCCTGGCAGCCTCGATGTCTCTCCAGACCAACATGGAGACGATGGCTAGCGACCCCAAGATGCCGGAGATGTTCATGGTAATGGCCAAGATCCATCTGGCCACGGTGACTAAGGACCTTTATTGCTTTGTTAAAGCAAGGAGGGCCTGTAGAGAGTTTGTTTTCGCCTCGGCCACAGTGAGGCATGAACCCAAGAGGCTCATTTCATCCAGCATCTGGGGTAAAGATCTCTTTCCCAACGACGTGGTCAAAGAGGTGGTGGACAAGGCAGACACTGAGAACCGTAATCTCCTGAAGTGGGGCCTGTCCCTTAAGAGGAAGTCTTCTCCGGATGAGGGCCCTCAGCCGAAAGGAAAGGCGAAGAAATCGAGGTTTTCCTCCCGTCCAGCCAAGCCTTTCAAACCACAAAGACAGCAGCAGCAGCAGCCAGCTTTGCCTCCGGTACCACAACTGGTAGCCCAGACCCCGACCACCTTCCAATGGGTACCCCAAGCCGTGTCATCAGCTTCCCCGGCATTCAATCCAGTGTTCGAGGAGCAATCGACCACGTTTCGTGCAAAGCCCAGAGGTGCAGCCAGAGGTTCGGCGAGACGCCCCTCTAGGGGACGAGGATTCAGAGGTGGTCGCGGCCAGGGAGGCAAGACTGCAGGGCAGTCAAAGTGAAGTGTCGCCGGTAGGTGGGAGACTTCAGTATTTCCGGGATCGCTGGACCTTCGATCCCTGGGCCCACAGCCTTCTCAAAAATGGACTGGGTTGGAGTTGGTACAGTACTCCGCCCCAGTGCCCTCAATTTTTCCAACACTCCACCCCCGTTTTGGAGGAGTACATCCAAGATCTGTTGGAGAAAAAGGTGATCCGGAGGGTAAAGTCCATCAAGTTTCAAGGGAGGCTGTTTTGTGTTCCCAAGAAAGACTCGGGGAAACTCAGAGTCATTCTGGACTTGTCACCACTCAACAAGTTCATAGTGAACCACAAGTTCAAGATGTTAACGTTACAACACATAAGGGCCTTACTGCCCAAGAGGGCATATACCGTCTCCATCGATTTGTCAGACGCATATTGGCACGTTCCAATAAGTCGCCGTCTCTCCCCCTACCTAGGATTCAAGCTACAACAAAAACTGTATGCTTTCAGAGCGATGCCCTTCGGGCTAAACATAGCCCCAAGGATCTTTACGAAGCTTGCGAGCGCAGCGCTCAAACAGTTACGCCTAAAAGGGTTCCAAGTAGTAGCCTACCTGGACGATTGGTTGGTGTGGGCAGCATCCAGAGCAGAATGCTTGCAAGCTTCCCTACAAGTGATTCAGTTCCTGGAATATCTAGGTTTCATGATCAACAGAAAGAAGTCTCGTCTTTCTCCAGCTCAGAGGTTCCAGTGGTTGGGAATTCACTGGGATCTAGTGTCACACCGTTTTTCCATTCCGATGTCGAAAAGGAAGGAAATAGCGGGGTCTGTCAGGAGACTTCTAGGTTCCGAGAGGATATCAAGACGCGAACAAGAGAGGGTTTTGGGCTCTCTTCAGTTTGCATCAGTAACAGACCCAGTGCTAAGAGCACAGCTAAAAGATGCAGCGGGAGTATGGAGAACCTTTGCATCGAAAGAGCGAAGGGACTTGAAGAGACCGGTCCCACTTCGACTACGTTCTCTTCTGAGACCGTGGTCTCAAGCCAGTCGTCTAAAGAGGTCTCTACCTCTTCAGCCATCCCCCCCGTCAGTGACAATCCACACAGACACCTCAAAGGTAGGGTGGGGGGGTCACTCCCATCGGAAAAAAGTGCAAGGGACCTGGTCCAAGCTATTTGGGACTTTTCACATAAACTTTCTAGAAGCTATGGCAGTGCTTCTTACCCTGAAGAAAGTATCCCCACGTCACTCGATCCATGTAAGGTTGGTACTGGACAGCGAGGTGGTAGTGAAATGTCTGAATCGGCGGGGATCGAGATCCCCACCTCTCAACCAGGTAATGTTAGCCATATTTCGACTGGCGGAGAAGAAGAAGTGGCACCTGTCAGCAGTTCACCTTCAAGGAGTACGGAATGTGACCGCGGACGCTCTATCCAGGGTTACACCGATAGAGTCAGAATGGTCCCTAGATGCAGGATCATTCTCCTTCATCTTGAGACAAGTCCCAGAACTGCAGATAGACCTCTTCGCGACGAAGGACAACAAGAAGCTGCCGAAATATGTCCCCATACGTGGACCCCTTGGCGGAAGCAGTAGATGCGATGTCCCTCGATTGGAACAGATGGTCCAGGATCTACCTGTTTCCCCCTCACAATCTGATGTTGAGGGTCCTCAACAAACTGAGATCCTTCAAGGGAGTAGCAGCAATAGTGGCCCACAAGTGGCCGAACAGTGTATGGTTCCCTCTAGCTCTGGAACTACGACTGAAGTTTCTACCACTCCCGGACCCAGTTCTGTCCCAGCAAGTCCAGAAGTCGACTGTCTACGCTTCATTACAGAAAACCCGGACCCTGCAGCTCATGATTTTCTCTCCCTAGCGGTGAAGAAACGGTTCGGAATCTCGAAAGATAGCATCGACTTCCTGGAGGAATACAAGTGTAAGTCTACTAGGAGGCAGTACGAATCAGCATGGAAGAAATGGGTAGCCTTTGTCAAAGACAAGAACCCGCAAGAGATCTCTACGGAGTTCTGCCTATCCTTCTTCATCCACCTCCACGGACAGGGGCTGGCGGCTAACACGATTTCTACATGTAAGTCAGCTCTGACAAGACCCATTCTATATGCCTTCCAGGTAGACCTCGCTAACGAGATGTTTAATAAGATCCCGAAGGCCTGTGCTAGGCTTAGACCATCAGCTCCTCCAAAGCCTATTTCGTGGTTGTTAGACAAAGTCCTTCATTTGGCCTCATTACTGGATAATGAGGAATGCGCATTGAAGGACCTGACTCAAAAAGTGATCTTCCTTTTTGCCCTTGCTTCTGGGGCCAGAGTTAGTGAGATTGTGGCCCTCTCGAGAGAGGAGGGCCGGGTTCAGTTCCTGGATGGGGGAGAACTGAACCTGTTTCCGGACCCTACGTTTCTCGCTAAGAACGAGTTGCCCACCAACAGGTGGGGTCCCTGGAGAATCTGCCCTCTGAAAGAAGATGCATCTCTATGTCCCGTAGAATGCCTAAAGGTCTATCTTCGTAGAACTTCAGACTTCCATGGGGGCCAACTATTCAGAGGAGAAACATCGGGCTCGAATTTATCTTTAAATCAGCTTAGGGCGAAAATTACATATTTTATTCGCAGAGCGGATCCTGACAGTTCACCCGCAGGTCATGATCCGAGGAAAGTTGCTTCATCCTTAAACTTCTTTAACTTTATGGATTTTGAACACCTTTGTTCATACACTGGCTGGAAGTCTTCCGGGGTATTCTTTCGCCACTATGCTAAGCAAGTGGAGCAGCTAAAGAGGTCTGTGGTAGCAGTTGGTTGCGTTGTTAACCCTGCTGTTTAACTCTGCGAGGAACAGTGGAATTATTTGGGACTTTGATTCTTGGGTGAGTGGTTAGTTATATGCGTTGATATAACTAGTAGTGAAGGCTCTGAGAGCCCACAGTGACTGTTCCAGCGTTATGGTGATGGTAGCACAAGTACAGACAGGTGTGCCGAGCGTTGCTAACGCTAATGTCAGCAAAGTAGTAACATGGACGTTAACTTTGATACCTTGGTATGCGGCAAGTGACCTAATTGTTTTCTTTCAGATAACCATTCATCCATGCACTACGGTACTTGTGTAAATTGTTGGTCATCCACCTATCATATGTATATATTTATGGTGACCATGTCTATTTATTGTTACTCAATAAACTTGTTCTCGGGAACCTTGCGTCTCCTTCACCTATATTGATTTCATGTTATTTATTGAGCATTTAGCCTATGTATATTAATCGGGGATATCTATAATAGCCTATTCCTTAATGCAAAGCCTTGTTGCACTGGTTTATACTTTCCTTAGCATAAAGGTCTCCACCCCTCTCTGAGGACGGTGGCGGCAGCAAGTTTAATCCTACGCAGATATAACCTTTTTGTCTAATTTTACTTCGACCAGGGTGCTGGTCGGGATTTTTTCCCTTGGATGCTGTAGTTCCGTAAGACTATGCTTTACTTCATATGGAGTGAGACCACTATATTGTACTGGCTGGCGAGTGATTCATACATAGGTATATGTACTCTTCGTTCGTTTCTAGAGTCTAGTAGGACTCCTCCCTGTAGGGGGCAGGAAGCACTTTCATGGCTTATGATTAGTGAAAAGATGTATAACGGTAACATCTTAGGTCTTTCAGTCGAGTTGACTAGGAAACATTCCTGAGGAGTACGGCACGTATTGAGAATCCACAGATACAGTAATGCTCTGGTATACTTCCATCAGGACGACATGGCTTGAGCCCAAAAAACGGATTTTGAGCGAAGCGAAAAATCTATTTTTGGGTAAGATGGCCATGTCGTCCTGATGGACCCGCCCTGTTCCTTTTCAAAAAAAAAAAAAAAAAAAAAGTGAAAAGGGTTGTAGGACCCCTCCCTACATACAGTATCTGTAGCACCTCGTGTATCGCTACAAGGAATACAGATGGCGCCGCGAGCGGCGCAGGGCACGCTTTCGAAACGGGGAGGAGAGATGCCTTACGAACGGCTCCTCCCTTTCTTATCGTTTTCGTTTTCTTGCCATTTGACCCCTACGAAGTGTTAACTCTATTCGGGGTATAGATTGCTATGAGGCGTGTCAAGAATACGTCCACTGATATTTACGATATCCCTAAGGTCTTTTTTAGGGATACTCGCTCCAGGAGTTTAGAATTCTGGGTACCTGAAGGTAAATTCTCTGGGAATATCGCCGTAGTTGTAATATACCCTAGGAAGCTGCCTTTAAGGAACTTCCATCAGGACGACATGGCCATCTTACCCAAAAATAGATTTTTCGCTTCGCTCAAAATCCGTTTTATAACCAATTTGAAACCCGTGTCCTTTGCAGTACAGTACTGTATTTGCAATGTTAGATGTATGGCAAATATAATTCTTTATGAATAAAGTAATGATAAAGACTGATTTTTAGGTATTCAATTATTTCTGTTTCTTTCATCCACAGTTGGTCGAGAGGTGGTTATAAACTAGTGAGTGTATCTACTGACAACAACGTTTGCATCTGGGACGTATTAACGGGTGAATGTGATATGAAATACAGGTTCCCCTCACCTGTTTTGAAGGTACACCAACTTAAGTCTTTTGATACATAGCTGTTTTCCAAATTTTCTTGAGAAACTTTTACAGTAATTTCTGTATGAACATTCTCTAATTGTGACTGTAGGTTATTCAGTTTTTTGTCTGCTTACAAATGTAGTGCATGCATTGTTATTGTTATTAGTGTTTTTATGATTATTGTTATTATTATCATCATTACTGTATTATTATTATTATTATTATTATTATTATTATTATTATTATTATTATTATTATTATTATTTTGCTAGCTAAACTACGGCCCTAAGTGGAAAAGCAGGATCCCAGGGGCTCCATCAGCAAAAAATAGCCCTGTGAGGGAAGGAAATAAAGAAATAATTAAGCTACAGTATATGAGAAGTAATGAATAAAGCTTATAAAATATCTTATAAGTATTTTTATTAGTACAGTACAGTATACTGTATTATTCATAATGGGCTTAGTAAAAACTTAATTTACACGATAAGCACAGTTATATAGAATAAAATGTCCATAATTAAAAGGTTAAGTACCATATAGATGAGATGGGAAGATAAGAGGTAATTGTTTCTTCACACATGCAAACCCTTCCGTCTATGTATATTAGTTCTGGTATAGTTAGAACCTAGTCATAAACTTTTTAACGTGATGTGTTAACATCTCTCTGCTAATTAGGGGGATGTAGACCAGCCACCCCACTCACACTCAGTCAGTGCGTTTTGTCAATTTTTTTTTTTTGGCTCAGCAAAGTGAAGATAGCAAGTTTCGTTCTCTCGTAAACCCACTTTTCTCTGGCCATAAACTTACCTTATTTTCTTTTTCCTTGATTTTCTTAGGACTGCTAATAGGCAGGTTTGTCCTGGCATAACTGGGTACTCTTGCAGCACATTTATGTTGATAAGGAAGACTGATCCTCACAGTCTTTGCCCTGCATGCAAATGACACTCATGTACTCAGGCCCCTCCCTGGGAAGTGCCAGGAGTAGTCATTCTCCCAGTGGGAGCGGATTGCTAAGCGACGGAAGAAGTCTATATGGAATTTTTCACCTAATTCCTCAAAGTCAAAGAAATCCTGACTTCTTTCTCTAGAATGCCATTCCCTCACTGAGGCGTCCTCTCCAACTCCTTGCCCACTTGAGAAGTAGGTGGCAGGTTCAATATGGAGTCCCATCCATGCCTGGGTTCCCCCCGAGGTAAGCGTGCATGCTGAACTTGCTCAGCATGCTGGGCTCGCCAGGCACGTGAAGCCTTCGGCTCCTCCACCCTCCTAGGCTGGTTGCCCTTCTCTCCAGCATGGAGAGGTTCTTCCTCGCTAGAGTGGTCTCCCCTCGAGTGCCTCCGACCAGTCCCTTTCAAAGGCTATGGAGTCGGTGTGCATCGTCGCGCGCTTCCCAACAACGCGCAAGAAGGGTTGCCGAGCAAGCTCCTACTGCTAACAAAGGTCTAGTCACTTTTCTCCCCGGAAAGATCCAACAACCGTCCCTTCATTCGCAAAGGATGTACCATGGTTCCTAGAGCTCAGTTGTGAAACAGGCGGTTGTTGACTGTGTCCCAGTGATAACAGAAGAGGTCAATTCTTGACCCATCACTATCCCTCTCACGCTGTCTGAATTGCCTGGAAGTTCCAGTCCACCCATGGATTCTAGGTGTAGGGGTATTGTCTCCAGGTATGTTCCTCCTCCTGTGGTTCCTCTTTTGCCACTCGGGTGCTTGTTTATGTTCTCTTAGGCTTCTCTTGAGCAGCCTGATCCCGTTTGTGAGAAATTTGGTGTTATCCCAATTAAGCCGACCAAGAAGCAAAGGAAACTAAGGCAGGAGATTCCTCCTCGAGGGGGTACCTTGCAATGGAGAACAAGCAGGTCGAGATATCTTGAGGGAGGTCTCGTTTACAGACAACTACTGGTTATCCCCAGTGGAATTTGTTTGAACTAAACCAATTGCTCAGCCCCCGGAGTCTATGTTGGCCCTACAACAGGCTTTGCAGCCAGCAGGGGATCCTCAGAAGGAGACTTCCTCTCTCCATGCCTCCTTCGTGGCTAAGTCCCATGAGCGGAAGGACGTGAAAACTCTTTCAGAGAACGGTGCTTTGAAGGCTCTCGAAACCCATAAAAACAGAAGGGGGTTCTTAGTTCGGTTCTAGACCCATCGTTGCCTATGGTGTAGAAACTCCTCTCCAGATCTCGTGCCCCTTGCCTTGGCTAAGAGGGTCAGTAAGTTGCATGGTCTTTCCTACAACATGGCCCAATCAAGGTGGATAGGGCCAGCTAACCTTCAACTTTGTCCCTGAGTTTGTAACTAAACCTCAGATTCTGAATGTTGGAGAATCTAGGTTTAGGCCCTTTGAACGTAACGGGTGATTCTGATCAACTGTTACTGTGTCCTGTGAAAGTGTTAAGACTGTATTTCAAACGCACATCCGAAGCTTGCTCACATATCAAATGTTTGTTCGTTAGCACAAGCAAGGTCAATAGGAGAGTGAAGAAAATCAGCTATCTCTGCATGGATTCAGGTCATCGATCGTGCCTTGAATCCTGACTCTCCACAACATGATCATAGACCCAGAGCTCAAGACGTTAGGGGTATATGCACATCCCTAGCTTTAAAACGAAACTTATCTGTGGCGCAGGTCTTACAAGCTGGTGTCTGGCGATGTCAGACTACCTTCATTGCACATTACCTGCGAGACCTAATGCACAGAAGCATAGATACATTCTCTCGGTCCTGTGGTGGCTGTTTGCTGCTCAACAAGTGGTATAGTTACCTCACCTCCTTACAGGACAAGCAGCAGTTGGTTAAGAGCAGACGTTACCCAGTGTTAGTCATGGATGAATAGATAAAATTACATGCCTTCCCTTCCTTCATCTTCCCCTCTCTTGGGGCATACCATCTGGAGGACTGCAGGTAAACACCATTTAATTTGTTTAATCTGAAATATGATATAAAAGGAGTCAGGTATTGCCTAGGTTTAAGTTTGAAGTATTCAACATACTTTATTCCTACCTGGATAGTCACAGTGCGTAGGTTCCACTCATTCACCTTAACTGTTCAGGCCATCAACTCCTCAGTCAACCAGATGGAGAGTTGTTGAAGTGTCAGGGTGCCTTTATCATGTTCAAACAAGCTCAGACTTGCATCCTAGATCAAGTTTCCAGCCAGTTGGGTTTTGGACTTCCACCCTCCTAAGGGTGAGTCTCCCTAGTAAAGAGCGAAGATTTTTTGTGTGTGTAGGAACAAATGACAAATTTGGAAGTAATTTGTATTTTTTCTATCTATACAAACCTGAGCTCTTTACATATACTTGGCTCGTCATCACCTGTCCCCCTAGTAGTCGTGCCTACAACCGAGAAGTGATGTAATGCACGGGGTGAGTATTGAGTGTGGTGGCTGGTCTACCCCCAGCTACCCCTGCTAACTAGCAAAGGGTTATTAACACCACATTAAAAAGTTTATGGCTAGATTCCACCTAAGCTGGAACTAATATCCATAGTTGAGATACTAGCACTAGAGAGTTACTGAGTCCTTTGACTAGCCAGACAGTGCTACATTGGATCCCTCTCTCTGGTTACGGCTCATTTTTACTTTGCCTACACATACGGAATAGTTTGGCCTATTCTTTCCACATCCTCCACTATCTTCATACACCTAGGAGTTCACTACTGCACTGTTATTGTTCAGTGGTTACTTCTCTTGGTAAGGGTAGAAGAGACTCTTTAGCTATGGTAAGCATTTCTTCTGGGAGGAGAACACTCCAAAATCAAACCATTGTTTTCTAGTCTTTGGTAGTGCCATAGCCTCTGTACCCTGGTCTTCCACTGTCTAGGGGTAGAGTTCTCTTGCTTGAGGGTACACTCAGGCTCACTATCCTATCTTATTTCTCTTCCACTTTTTTTTTTTTCATATTTTATATATGAAAGGTCTATTTTAATGTTGTTACTGTTCTTAGAATATTTTGTTTTATTCATTACATGTCTTTTAGTTTTATTGGCTTATTTCCTTTCCTCACTTGGTTATTTTTTCCTGTTGGAGCCCTTGTGCTTATGGTATTTTGTTTTCCCGACTAGGATTGTAGCTTAGCTAGTAATAATAATAATAATAATAATAATAATAATAATAATAATAAAAATAATAATAATAATAGTAAAGAGCACAGGTTTGTATAGTTAGGAAAAATACAAATTACTTCAAAATTTGTCATATTTGGTTGAGAATTAATAGCTAATAATAATTGATTATACAGTATAACATTGAAGGAACATTCTAATCTTCCCAATTTTGCCAATCCAAAATTATCATAGATACAAAAAAGAATAATGGTTACTGTAATTGTATTGCAGCCTGTATGATAAGCCTTTAGCTAATTTGCACAAGAGTTTTCATGCAACCATCTTTAAAGTTGCATATAATTCCTTTAAAAGTTTCCAGTACGGTAGTACCTCAGTTTAAGAGTAACTTTTAATACTTTTGAAGAATGGCTGCAGAGTAATAGTGTAGAGAAGTATGAAAAATATAGAGAGAAAAATGTAGAAGTAAAGCGCAAGGTAAGTGAGGCAAAGAGGGCAGCTGACCTGAGGTGGGGTCAGGGACTGGGTCATTCGTATGAAGAGATTAAGAAGAGGTTTTGGAAAGAAGTGAAGAGAGTAAGGAAGGCTGGTTGAAGAATTGAAGAGACAGTGAAAGATGGAAATGGAAGGTTGTTAAAAGGAGAGGAGGCAAGGAAAAGGGGGCGGAATATTTTAAAAGTTTACTGAATGTTGAGGATAATAGGGAGGCAGATATAATTGTTGTTGCAGGAGTTGAGGTGCCGGTGATGGGAGATGAGAATGAGAGAGAGTTTATAAGAGAGGAAGTGAAGAGAGCACTAGATGAAACGAGAGTAGGAAAAGCATCTGGTATGGATAGTGTGAGAGCTGAGATGTTGAAGGAAGGGAGTGTGACTGTACTTGAATGGTTGGTGAGATTGTTTAATATGTGTTTTGTGTTGTCGATGGTACCAGTAGATTGGGTTTGTGCATGTCTTGTACCACTATATAAGGGTATGGGAAATGTGCATGAGTGTTGTAATTCAAGGGGTATTAGTTTGTTGAGTGTAGTTGGAAAAGTGTATGGTAGAGTACTGATTAATAGAATTAAGGATAAAACAGAGAATGCAATCTTAGAAGTACAGGGTGGTTTTAGAAGAGGTAGGGGTTGTATGAATCAGATTTTTACGGTTATGCAGATATGCGAGAAATATTTAGCAAAAGGTAAGGAGGTTTACGTTGCATTTATGGATCTGGAGAAAGCGTATGATAGAGTTGATAGGGAAGCAATGTGGAATGTGATGAGGTTATATGGAGTTGGTGGAAGGTTGTTGCAAATAGTGAAAAGTTTCTACAAAGGTAGTAAAGCATGTGTTAGGATAGGAAATGAAGTGAGCGATTGGTTTCCGGTGAGAGTGGGACTGAGACAGGGATGTGCGATGTTGCCGTGGTTGTTTAACTTGTATGTTGATGGAGTGGTGAGAGAGGTGAATGCTCGAGTACTTGGACGGGGATTGAAACCGGTAGACGAGAATGACCATGAATGTGAGGTAAATCAGTTGTTTGCAGATGATACCTTATTGGTTGCAGAGGAGGAAGAGAAGCTTCGCCAATTAGTGTTAGAATTTGGAAGTGTGTGTGAGAGAAGGAAGTTGGGAGTTAATGTGGGTAAGAGTAAGGTTATGAGATGTACAAGAAGGGAAGGTGGTGCGAGGTTGAATGTCATGTTGAATGGAGAGTTACTTGAGGAGGTGGATCAGTTCAAGTACTTGGGGTCTGTTGTTGCAGCAAATGGTGGAGTGGAAGCAGATGTACATCAGAGAGTGAATGAAGGGTGCAAAGTGTTGGGGGCAGTTAAGTGAGTAGTAGAAAATAGAGGGTTGGGCATGACTGTAAAAAGAGTTCTATATGAGAAAGTGAGCCTACCAGAAATTGAATGTGTTTGAGATGAAGTGTCTAAGGAGTATGGCTGGTGTCTCTTGAGTAGATAGGGTTAGGAACGAAGTGGTGAGGGTGAGAACGGGTTTAAGAAATTAGTTAGCAGCTAGAGTGGATATGAATGTGTTGAGGTGGTTTGGCCATGTTTAGAGAATGGAAAATGGCTGTCTGTCAAAGAAGATGATGAATGTAAGAGTTGATGGGAGAAGTACAAGAGGAAGGCCAAAGTTTGGATGGATGGAGTGAAGAAAGGTATGGGTGATAGGAGGATAGATGTGAGGCAAGAGAGCGTGCTAGAAATAGGAGTGAATGGCAAGCGATTGTGACGCAGTTCCGGTAGGCCCTGCTGCTTCCTCCGAGGCCTTAGATGACCGCGGAGGTAGCAGCAGTAGGGGATTCAGCGTTATGAAGCTTCATCTGTGGTGGATAACGGGGTAGGGTGGGCTGTGGCACCCTAGCAGTACCAGCCAAACTCGGTTGAGTCCCTTGTCAGGCTGGGTGGAACGTAGAGAGGAGAGGTCCCCTTTTTTGTTTTATTTGTTTGATGTCGGCTACCCCCCAAAATTGGGGGAAGGGCCTTGGTATATGTATGTATGATGTACTAGCTTATCGGTATGTGAACATTGTATCGTTCTGCAAGCAGAAATTTTCCTCTGTATGCATATTTTTTGTGGACAAGTGTTAACAAGACTAGCACGCAATGCACAGAAAGCAGTTTTGTGGTATCTATACGGTAACCAGTCAGTGTTCATGTGATTTTTACTCCTTTTTGTTTTGCCTTACTTGTTCCCTCCCCCCCCCACCTCTCTTGTGCTCAGACATTAACTCTTCCACTCTACAAGCAGAACATCTTTGGAACTTCTTTGTTGAGCTGTGACCTTGTGCTCTTTATGGAATTGTGATTACTATTATACGCTGTTAAGTTAACAATATAGTATAGTATTTAGGCAATGGCCCCCATGATGACTAAGATAGACTTTAAGATGATGATTACCATAGAGGTAAAAAACGAAATTATCGAGAAGCATGAACAAGGTATGCGTGAGGCAGTTCTGGCAAAAATGTACAATCATCCAACATTGTCAATTTGTATGATTCTCTAGGAAAAAAAAACTAAAGTCAATTTATGTAGCAAAAAGGGGCCTGACATTGATGAATGTCACAGGGCTCGGGTTAATTACATAATAATACATGATTGGAGGCGGTGAATTAGACGATTGTTACATCGTAAGAGGATTTATTGTCTTAAGTTAATTTTCACAACAAAAATGCGCATAAATCTTCTTCAAAGCGAGCGAAATAGAACTTTAAATCTTGATATTACATAACAGAAGGATTACAAGTTTCTCGCTGGCTCTTGAATGATTTCATCAGTCAAACACAATGGAATTAACTTTCAACTAATACAATAATTACACACATGGAGAGCGGACACTCAGGGAGACATTTATATGACTACGAATTATAATAAAAAGAAATCGTTGGAAGTCTTCTGGCGTATGGACGTCCGCCATGGTTGAGGTAGGCTTACCATGGCAGGTGGGCCTAGTGAGGGTTGCCCACTCACGAGTAGGACTCGAACTTAACTGCTTTCGACTCACTCTGAGTCTTCTTATATCCCCTGCATTGCTGGAGGGTCTGAGGGCTTGTCTCGCCTAAGGGTAGCAGTGGCAGATGATGTAACCGCACCATACTGGTTCTCACTCTGCGTCCCCTCTCCATGATGTACCTGTTGACATGGAAACAGATTCAGTACACGTGTACTTGGGTCAGCAAATACCCTGCAATATTGAAAGCAACTCGAACTGCTTCCCACAAAACCCATGGATCAGGCAGACAATATCATAGCACGGCAATATCCGCCCTTCTTCCTGCGCATTTACTTTACTGTTTAACCTTTGTTTAAAAGTAGTAATTTGTCTGTGACATGAAACAACGACCACTGATAATATAGTAAATTTGTTACTCATGTGGAGCAATGAGAAACAGTTAGCAGGAGATACAATGATTACTGGAGAATCCAAGAGCCTTCAAAATGCTCAAGGTGCAAAAAAATCAACTGAACATTATGTGGCAGTCAAACAACAAGGCTTGGGTGACCACCTTTTTTGTTTGTGGAACTGGTCAATGATGTATTTGGTGCTGAGGTTAAAAAGTATTTTTAAACATCTGACTTACCCGGTGGATATATATATACAGTGAACCCTCGCTACTTCGCGGTTCGACCATCGCGGATTCATCACTTCGCGGATTTTTTCCATAACCCATATATATACAGTAATATATATATATATATATATATATATATATATGTATGCATGTATTTATGTATATATGTAGGTATGTATATGTGTATACATATAAATATATATATATATATACACACACACACACATATATATATATATATATACATATATATATATACTGTGTATATATATATATATATATATATATATATATATATATATATATATATATATATATATATATATATATATATCTAAAGTAGGAAGATGTGATGTACAGTAGTTCTAAGGGAAAAGTATGGGAAATATGTCTGGGTAATAAGCAAAGCTCTACCTCCAGTTTGTTTCTACATTATGATCAGAGATAAATGTAAACAAAACATTGGTTGCCATTTTTTATCGTGCTTTTTAGCATGTTTAGGAAATGCATGATATAAAATCACCTTTAATATTTGTGCCTGTTTTAGTTTAGGGTACTGTAGTACATGCATTAAGTGTTCTGTACATTAAAGGGTAGTTTGTTAACAGTACTACGTACAAGGGAAGGTTTTAAAAGTCTGAATATACATGTTGAATAAATAGGTAAATATGGTGTCACTACTTCGCGGATTTTCACCTATCGCGGCCGCGACTGGAACCTATCTACCGCGATAAACGAGGGTTCACTGTAGCTTAAATCCCTGACGTCACGGCAGAAATTCAAAACTCGCGGCAATCGCAGGTTGAGTAGCCAGGTGTACCACCAGTGAGCCCTCACGCAACGGTACTTAGAACCACTCCCTGTATCTTCAGATTTTCCCTGCCGCCCACGCAGGCAACATCGTCGGCTATTCACTCGTTATTAACCTGAATTTTGGCAGTTATCTTGGTGATGTACTCCTAAATTGGTTTTTGGCATTCGCTTATTTTGGTTTTGTTTGGTATTTGATCGCTATGTTTATAGTTTAAAAGGTAGGATTAGAAGTTTTTTCAACCTACTGTAAACTAGCAAAGAACATGATGGCGGTAAGTAAACACCCCGCCTACTCTATGAGGTCACAGTCATATGACGTAAGCTATAGTATGCTTGCAATTTCTTTCTTTTTCTACAAAGAATGATAAGTGAATACTGTCTTACAAAGTATTTAAGTTTTATAAGATAAAAGGATTATGTTGTTTTAAGAAAATTTTTGTCCTTTTAGTATACTTTAGATAATCTTCGATCTGTTTTCAAAGATTAACTAAACTAGCGTTCAGTTTAATTTACACTACGCAGTTCTCAGTCAATCGATACAGTATTACAAATTTCTTCGTATCGTTATTTATGAAAAGTAAATTCCTCTTAAAAACCAAAGTATTTAAGTTTTTAAGATAAAAAGGAATATGTTATTTTACATAAATATTTGTCCTTTTAGTATTTTTTCTTTAGATAATCTTTTTGCAGAGATTAAAGAAAATTAGCGTACAGTTAATTTTACATTACGTAGTATTCATGACAATCGATATAGTCTCAGGATTCTTTGTATCGTTGTTTACTTGTTCGTTTTTGGGAATACTAATATTTTTCCTATAATATATGTGGCAAATCATCTTTTATTGGAAACCCCATAAGTAATAAGGGTTGTTTACTTTTATATATATATACTTTATTCCTATATCTGTTCATTTAATATTTTATATAAAACATTTTGTTACATTTTATATAGGATTCAGAGAATACCTATTGCTTACTCATTCAAGCCCTTGACAGAATAGTAAGATCTCTCACAATGGGCATATCTACTTTTGATCTTATGTGAAAGAGTTCAAAAGTGCAAGTTTCTAGTGCTAAATTAGTGCAGTGAATTTATGCAATACAGTGGAGGGTGCTTCTCCTCGGACCTGTCGTTATCCTACCCTTAGACCTCTTCCAAGCTCCCCAACCCCTGGGAGAAGGAATGTCGATCAGCGAAAGGAAACGAGAGGCGTTAGCTTGGCGCCGAGCTTCTTGTAAGACCCGAGCAGGAGTCCCCTCGAGCGTTCCTGTTGACGCTTCCCAGAACGCTCGCCCTCGCCGTAGGTAAGGCGAGGTAAAAGTGTTATCTTCACTGTGTTGACTCAGTTCACAGACAAAGCTGGCATCTTACGTATTTCACTTCCTTCTAGATAAATGAACTAGCGTCAAGAAGGACGCCAAACGTTAAGGAATGGATTACATCACGCCAAGCGCTGAGTTGCTGGAAGTCATTACACGTAACACGAGCGTGACGTCATCGAGCTTCCAGCAGGACGTCATTAAACAGGCATGACGTCATCGAGATTCCAGCAGGACGTCATTAAACAGGCATGACGTCATCGAGCTTCCAGCAGGACGTCATTAAACAGGCATGACGTCATCGAGCTTCCAGTAGGACGTCGAGCATCCAGCAGGACGTCGAACGTCCAGCACTGCTAATGATGCTGTAAGAGTTTGACACGATGTTTGGAACTTTGGATGAGCGATTATTCTAAACACGAACGTCATAGTTCTGAGCGTCTGAATTGTGAGCGTTTGAATCGCGAGCGCCATTGTTCCTAAAATCACGTGGCACCGAATGTCAAGTACAGTGATACCTCTGGATACGAAAGTTTCTGCTTACAAAAAAGTCAGGGTACGAAAAGCGATACGAAGATTTTTATGCCCCAGTACAGTGAACCCTCGCTACTTCGCGGTTCGACAATCGCGGATTCACCACTTCGCGGGGTTTTCCCATAACCCATATATATATACATATCGCGGATTTTCCGGAAAATTCGAAAATACCGCGAAATCTGAAGATAACCAAATACGATATTTTGTTACCTGTAATTCCATTAATACTGTAATTAGTAATATCTGCTCTTACTGATTGTTCATTGCATTACATATGATATATAATTCAGCACAGAAAGAAATAAAACACGAAAAGAGAATGTGATCATACGATAATTCAGTACGTAGTAAAATTAAATCGAACATGAAACGCAAATCAGATGCAGTCATACCATATTAGAATGGTGTGTACTGTAATGGATGTGCTTCTTTTCCATGAATCTTTTGTATGTATACGTACGTAGTACAGTACTGCATCCAATAATATTCTTTGTTGCAAAAATCACATTTCGAATAAGCGTACGAGAGAGAGAGAGAGAAAGAGAGAGAGAGAGAGAGAGAGAGAGAGAGGCGTAAAATAGCGTACGTACGTAAATTTTTATTATTATTGTTATTATTATTATTATTGTTGTTGTTGTTAATAAAATTATTATTGTTATTATTATTAATCATTATTATTATTATTATTACTGTACAGTATTATTATCATTATTTATTATTATTACGGTACCCTTGTACTTAATCTACGTACGTTCAGTATGCGCGGGGCATCTTCTATGAGTAACCAACGCACCATGTACTGTAAGACGGGTTGTGATTGGTTCAAGCGCTGATAGATGACGAATCAAAACTCAAGTTTTGTTATCTAGCCTGTGATTGGTGTTTTGCCCGCATCTTCAACTTCCAGCATCACAGTTCTCGCGGGTCTGCATCGTTCACTTTCTCTTTCCGCGTATTGCTGAGTAGACGTTCTTAACTTTGTGAAGTTTAATCTGTGCTGTGTGCGACTGTTTTAAGTTGAACTTTTTGTTGAACTTTCTGTTACAATGGCTCCCAAGCGTTCTGCTTCTAGTAAGGCTGGTAGTGAGCCTAAACGCCACCGAAGAATGATGACGATAGCTGAGAAGGTTACGCTTCTCGACATGTTAAAAGATGGTAGAAGTTACGCGGCCGCCGGCCGCCATTTTGGCATCAACGAATCCACCGTTCGCTACATCAAGAAGGACGAGGCGAACATTAGAAAGACTGCTGCAATCACCTTTAGCAGATCAGCGAAGCGAGTCGTTACAACGCGTAATAAAACGATCGTACGCATGGAAGGTGCTTTAGCTGTGTGGATTGCCGACTGTCGGAAGAAGAACATAGCGTTGGATACGAACACCATCCGAACAAAGGCTTTGAGCTTGTATGAGAATTTTGCGGCAAAGGAACCTCATGACGACGATGGCGACCATGCTGAAGAAGATGATGATGTAGATGATCCTCAACCAGGGACCTCCACTGATTCCCAGCGTCAGAAACAACGTTTTTCCGCCAGCAAAGGATGGTTCGCGAAGTTTCAGAAACGCTTCGCCCTGAAAAGCGTTTCCCTGCATGGGGAGTCTGCTTCCGCTGACACTGCCGCTGCTGAAACTTACGTGAACCAGACTTTCAAGAACATTATCGCTGAAGGTGGATACAAGCCGGAACAAGTGTTTAATATGGATGAAACCGGCTTGTTTTGGAAGAGAATGCCGTCGCGAACTTTCCTGTTCAAAGAGGAAGCCAAAGCCTCTGGCTTTAAGGCATTCAAGGATCGCGTTACCCTCGTGATGTGTGGCAATGCTGCTGGATTTTTGTTAAAGCCGGGGCTTATTTATAAGTCGAAAAATCCTCGCGCTTTGAAAAACAAAAATAAGAATCTCCTTCCCGTGTACTGGATGCATAATCAAAAAGCATGGATTACGAAGATGCTGACCTCCAACTGGTTCCACCAGTGTTTCATCCCGCAAGTCCATGAATATCTCTTAGAGAAGGGCTTGCCATTCAAGATCCTTCTCCTTATGGATAACGCTGGTGGACACGCAACTGACCTGTCGCGTGAGGGCGTTCAGGTTGAGTTCCTGCCACCCAACACCACGTCATTAATTCAACCAATGGACCAGGGGGTTATCAGGGCGTTCAAGGCCCTCTACACGAAGACTACCTTGGCGGACCTCGTTGCGTGTGTGGATGCTGCCCAAGATGACGAGGATGAAGACTTCAACTTGAAGGCGTACTGGCGGCAGTACACCATAGCCACGTGCCTGCAGAATATTCAAAAGGCACTTCAAGAGATGAAACCTGCAACCGTAAATGCGAGCTGGAAGAAGCTGTGGCCCGATATTGTTTACGACGACAAGGGATTTACTCCGTCGGAAATCCAACACTCTGCAATACGGAAATCTGTGCAGTTGGCTGCCATAATTGGAGGTGACGGGTTTGGCGACATGACGACTGAAGACGTCGACGAGTTGTTGGACTGCCATTCCCAGCCCCTAACTGACGCAGACCTCGAAGACCTGACGAAATCGGCAAGTGAGGAAGAGAGTGAGGGTACCCAGGAAGAGACCCAAGAAAATGTAGAAGAAACGGGCTTAACATTAGAACGGCTCGCCAAGTTCTGCAACCATATGAAGGAGGCGAAAGAAATGTTGCAAGAGTGGGACGAGGATATGGTTCGCTCGATGCAATTCTGCAACAAGGTCGATGACATCACGACTCCCTACAGGATGCTCTTGGATCGAAAAAAGAAGCAGCGGCAACAACTTCCGATTACAATGTTTTTTCAGCCTCGCAAAAAAGAGCCAGTTCCTCCTGCTAGTACGCCTTCGGAAGAAATTGAAGAAGTTGAAGAGGTGTCCCAGGAAAAGACACCTCCGTCTGAAGAGACGTAAAATACTATCATTGACTGCACAGTAGAACACATCATCAGCTTCATCATCATCATTTCTACTGTGCAGCAAATTCATCGCCATCGTCATTCAAGTTTTTCTTGAACTTCTTTCGTGGTGAGTACAGTAACAATCTTTATTTTTTACTTTAACCTGTTTTATAGTTTAGTAATGTACGTACTGTATGCATTAAGTTAAAGGGAAGGTTTTAAAAGTCTACATGTTGTAACCTATCATATTTTTTTTGTTTAAAATTTACATTTACGTACGTAAAACAATCTCTCTCTCTCTCTCTCTCTCTCTCTCTCTCTCTCTCTCTCTCTCTCTCTCTCTCTCTCTCTCTCTCTCTCTCTCAAATTGTTTTCCTGCTTTGCTACGTACAAGTACTGTATAATTTATATTTGTAAGGTAACATATTTTGTAAATGCTTTTACTGTAAATACTGTATGTACTGTATCATTATTTATCACTATCATCATGCGTGTTAAATGCCTTGTTTGTTCTGAGCGTGGTTGTTTACTGAGCGTACACGCCGTCGTTTCAGGCGGCGTCATAAAGAAAAAGATTTCATTTGGAAGTCCTAAGAAAAATACGTAAACTAAAACATTGGTAATAAAAAAATCAACATACAGTACTGTATAATCAATATAATCGATGCAAAAACTAACCATACGTACATATATGTGTACACTAAATGAGTTTGTTTCTTCATTATGATCAGAGATGAACGTAAACAAAACTTTGGTTGCCATTTTTTATCGTGCTTTTTAGGTGTTTAGGAAACACATGATATAAAATCGCCTTTAATATTTGTGCCTGTTTTAGTTTAGGGTGCTGTAGTACATGCATTAAGTGTTCTGTACATTAAAGGGTGGTTTGTTAACAGTACTACGTACAAGGGAAGGTTTTAAAAGTCCGAATATACATGTTAAATAAATAGGTAAATATGCTGTCACTACTTCGCGGATTTTCACCTATCGCGCCCGCGTCTGGAACCTATCTACCGCGATAAACGAGGGTTCACTGTATTCGAAAAAATTTTCAGGATACAAAAAGCTTACGAGATCCCAACTCGTCGCTGAGAGTAATTTTAAAAATCGCGCGCCGCCAGACTTTGAACTTGGGTAAACTCACTTACAGCCTCCCTCTCACCCATTGGTTATCTCCCTACTCAGATGCTAGCTGCCGCCATAAGATCCTGCTTTCCTATTGGTCGGCAACTATCCCACCTTGCTTACGCACGGGCGTTCATCTCTCTCTCTCTCTTTTCGTTCTGACTGCGGTATCGTTAACATTGACTTCGTGTGCTTTCGCTTGTTTGACGTAGTGTTAAATACATTCGTACGCCACGTGTTATCGTTATTAAACATTCTTTACTGTGTACTGTACTGTATTAGTGTTTACTACATAGTATATAACGTATGTAGTGTATTATTGAGCTTAATACTGTAGCCATGGGTCCCAAGAATGTTGCCGAAGGAAAGAAGAAGAAGACGATGCTCTCGATGGAGACGAAACTCGAAATCGTGAAAAAGTACAAGTCTGGCATGCGTTTAAGTGTGATCGCCAAGGAGTATGGCCGGAATCCGTCTACGATAGGCACCATCCTGAAGCAGAAGGTGGCCATCAAAGCAGCGACACCTTCTAAGGGGGTCACTATTTTCTCCAACAAGAGAACCCACGTGCATGACGAGATGGAGACGCTGCTTCTTATGTGGATCAAAGACAAAGAGATCTCAGGAGACACCATCACTGAGACTACAATTTGCCAGAAGGCCTCCGCCATTTTCGGTGATCTCGTTCGTTCTCAGGCCGAAGAAGGGGCAGGAGAAGGAACATCCCAGCAGGAAACCCCAGAGTTCAAGGCTTCTCGGGGGTGGTTCGAGAAATTCAAGAGAAGGACTGGTATTCATTCAGTGGTACGGCATGGGGAGGCAGCCAGCTCGGACACGAAGGCCGCCGAAGTCTTTGTTAAAACGTTTGACGAGTTGACTCTGCAGGAAGGCTACAGTTCGCAGCAAGTTTTCAATTGCGACAAAACTAGGCTTTTCTGGAAGAAAATGCCTCGTCGGACATTCATCACGGCGGAGGAGAAGAGGCTACCCGGACATAAGCCTATGAAGGACAGGCTTACCCTTGCTTTTTGCACAAACGCCAGTGGGGACTGCAAGATAAAGCCCCTGCTGGTGTACCATTCTGAAAATCTCCGAGCCTTCAAAGCCCACAAAGTCATCAAGGAGAACCTTCCCGTGATGGGGAGGGCGAATGCTAAAGCCTGGGTAACGAGGCAACTTTTTATTGATTAGGTGAATGTCTGCTTTGGTCCGACTGTCCAAAAATATTTGGAAGAAAAGCGCCTCCCTATGAAATGTTTGCTAGTGTTGGACAATGCTCCAGCTCACCCTCCTGGCCTCGAGGAATATCTTCTGGCCGAGTATTCCTTCATAAAGGTCCTGTATCAACCACCTAACACCACCCCTCTCCTCCAGCCCATGGACCAGCAAGTTATTTCTAATTTCAAAAAATTGTACACGAAGCATCTCTTCCAGAGATGTTTCCAAGTGACAGAAAGTACAAACCTCACTCTGCGTGAATTCTGGAAAGATCATTTTGATATTGTGATATGCCTCAAACTCATCGATCTTGCTTGGCAGGAAGTTTCAAGGCGTACCCTGAACTCATCTTTGAGGAAGCTGTGGCCTGATGTTGTCTCTGCACGAGACTTCGAGGGGTTCGGGAAGCCTGGAGGCGAAGCCGAGATCGTTGACGATCCTGAACCCATTCAGCAGTCTGAGGTGGCTGACATTGTACATCTTGGTACGTCCATAGGGCTGGAAGTTAGCGCTGAGGATATAGATGAACTTATCGAGGAGCACCACGAGGAGTTGACGACAGACGACCTGAAGCAGTTGGAGACGATACAAATGAGTGTTGTTCTAGAGCAGTTCTCTAGCGGTGATAAGGAGGATGTTACACCTTTGAAAACGTCAGATATTAAGGAAATTCTCGCCTGTTTCCATAAAATGGCAGACTACGTCGAAAAAGAACATTCAGTAAAAGTTTATACCAACCGTGCGCATCAACACTGCAATGACGTTTGCCTAACGCATTTTAGAAATGTGTTGAAAAGTAGGCAGAAACAAGCTTCCATGGATAGTTTCTTATTAAAGAGGCCAGCTGTATTAGTAGGCCAAGACGAAGGTGAAAGTGAAGAAAAGAAACAGAAAAGAGGAAGTGACGGAGAAGTAGAAGCTGAAAGTAAAGAAAAGAAACAGAAAAAAAAAGTGATGAAGAAGTATTAGAAATTTAGAAAATGTGAAAAACGTAAAGTTATGAAAAAGCAAAAAAAAAAAATTCAATTTTAAGTTTTATGTTACCGTTAAGTGTTAAAGTAATTTTTTCTTTCATTTTATAGTTTTCCATACGTAATGTTAAGTGTTAATTATTTCTGCCATTTTTTTATTTCGTAAAGTTTAAGTGTTAATGTGTTAAGTGTGTAAATTATTGTACGTAGTCTGTCACTTGTTACGTTTTCTGCCTTATGCCATCCTCCTCTGCCGCGACTTCGCTATCGGACATCGTCTCAATCAAAAGGTAAGTTTCAACTTTTTTGTTAATTAACTGTACTTTTTTTTCAGGGTATCAACCCTTAATTTAGGTGTACAGGTAACAATACACCTTCACTGATCCAAATGCTTTACATATAGTACCGTAACTTTTATACAGTAGTAAAGAAAACGGACCGTTTTTTTAGGGCTTGGAGGGGATAACTAGGCTATAACTACATTGTTGAATAATCTCATGGTGGTTTCTGGAATGGATTAGGCTATTTTTAACGGTTGGGTTAATTATTGAATGATAGAAATGGCTGCATTGCATGTTTATTACTACAGTTTAGCGTGTTTATGAAAGAAAAGGTTTCTTTTCGTAAGGCTTGGAACGGATTAGGCTATTTACATGTAAAACGCGACTCAGGATACAAAAAAAACAGCATACGAAACTGTATCCTGAATGGATTACTTTCGTATGCTGAGGCATCACTGTAGTTGCATGGCGTCAAGGGTCCTGCAGTTGGACTTGACGTCAAGTGTCAAGCAGTTAAATAGGACGCCGAGTGTCTAGCATAGTTCCGAGCGTCTAAATCGCGAGCGTTTAGTCGCGAATGTTTAGTCTAGAGCGTCTAAATCGCGAGCATTTAGTCGCGAGCATCCAAATCGCGAACGTCATTGTTCCGAGAGTCACGTGTCGCTGAACGTCAAGCAGTTGCATGGCGTCTGGCTTCCAACAGTTGAACTTGACGTCGAATGGTAGGCAGTTAGACGTGACACCGAGTGTCGTGCAGTTCCATGGCGTCAAGCTTCCAGCAGTTGGACTTGACGTCGAGTGTCTAGCAGTTAGAGGTGACACCGAGCGTCAAACATTTGCATGGCGTCAAGAGTCCAGCAGTTGGACTTGACTTCGAGTGTCAAGATCGCGAACTTCTTAGTTTCGATCGTAATGACCGTGAGCGTCTAGCGTTGGAACAGTTGTTACGCTAGGCGCTATATTAAAAGATTTAGAAATAAATATTAACGAGAAAGATATTATTTTCTCAGACCAAGGCCCGCTTGAACTAACTCTTGGTGTCTGTTGGAGGGTGAGAATTAAACCTCTAAAAGCATTGAGGCCAGAATTCAGGACCATAGGGAGTTGACTCCTAGAAAACAAGACATCTGTACTTTGATTAGAGACTTGTAGGAGGAAGGGATTGACGATCTCTTTTCCCTTATTTATCTTTTAGTGGAATTCTCTTAGGAGAAGTTCCTAAGATCCTTCTCCCTTCAGTTGACTTTAAGAAACTCTTGAGAGTTTTTTCTGTAGAGTTTCCAATTTATTTTGTGCCTGCTGCTCCTCATCCCGCCTTCAGAGTTTTCGCTAAGGAAGGCATCGAAGAAGTCTCTGTTTACTAAGATGGTGCTGGTAGGGCAGTGCAATAGCACGTCCTCAATGCATTATAAAGAGCCTAACTGCAGATATTGGTGTAGCAACACTTTCAGCTGGAGCAGCAGGAAGTGCATTAGTGCTTTTGTGAGAGAATGCAGTGTACCTTTTTTGCTGTGTGCTTGTAGATTTATGTCTTTGGGGTCTTGAGTCTAATCCTCCATCAAAACCCTGAGCAATAATGCTGCAGTACAACCGGCTTTGTGAGAGAAGATGTTGTACATAGAAAAATTCTCGATCATCTAATAAAGCTTGAGGATGATGGGAGACTGGATGCGATGAGGCATAAAAACCTATGAGGCCAGCTTCCTTATCAGGTATGCCAGGATAGCAAAGGTGGAGGTCTAGACACGTTAAGGTCGAGGACCTGTTGGCAGTTCTACAGAGGCTTTTACAGTCCCCTGGGTGGATCGCTGAGTCTCTTAAGGAATGCAGGCAATGAAGCAGGATAACTTTGCACCATCCCTTTTTTCTTCCTCTCTTCTCCCTCAAGTGTTGGTCAAAAGACACAGGT
>NC_090736.1:131215242-131312742 GCF_036898095.1 Palaemon carinicauda
GTAATGCCATCATCTTTAGCTTACGGAATGGATAGTTTGGGTCACCAATTAAAGCCATCCTGCCATGAGCGAGGCGCGAAATCTTGTCTCAAATATTCCAAGTCTCCAATATTTCCACAAGGCCGTGCCTGAAATAAAGATTTTCATAATTTAAGATACTGTATAGTAAACTTACAGAAAGTAATATTTTCATGCATATACAGTATAAAAAGATGTGAGTAATATTTCAGCTATCATGAGGATTATACTAAGGTTGATCAATAAGAACTGTTTCACCTTTTCCCTTTGTGGTCTATTTTTATATTCATATTTTCAATTACAGGCTTTTGTTTTTACACTACAGAATAGGAAGAAGAGACTTGTTTTTGCCTGTGTATTTTTGTCTTTCAGAAGGAGCACTTAATTTTTTATGGATATTGTTGTTTTTATAATAAGTGATACCACAGTATAGTACTATAATTTTAAAGATTTTTGTTGAAGATAATATTGATGACCCTGCTGTGTTGATTTGTTTGCTTTATGAACTAGGCTACAAATCATAACAATCTATAGAGGTATCTGGCAACCCCACAAATTAGCATGTAAGGTCTCTATTGAACAAATCCAAACCGATTTATGTGCTATGAAACAATGCCGATAAGTATGGACACATAAAAAGTGCATCTACTAAATGCCACAGTAATTTTAAGTACGATATTTTCTTTTTGTAATGTACACGACAGTAAAATAAGCAATATAATGGGGAGATTAAAAGCTACATACCTTGCCATTACTATACTGTATAGTATTGTTGAGTTGCCAGAAATATCGTTTGCTAGTAATAATCTGTAATGAAACCAATTATTACCTCATTATTTGATTACTAAAATGTTTGTGTTACTTGAATTGTATAGTCATTGGCAGTGTTTCTATTTTTATCTCTCAGGATGTAAATATTGTAGCTTCTTTTGATCGCCGTGGAGACCACATTTTCACTGGCAACAGTAAAGGGAAACTATTAATTCTATCTTGCCCGGGACTGAAAGTGAAAGCATCTTTTCGAATAGGCCAAGCCACCACAAGCGCTGCAGCTGTTAAGAGCATAGAATTTGCCAGACGAACAGAGTAAGTACAACATGATGGTTCTCTTGCATGTAATTAGTTGTATAAATATATATTCAATTTTGTAGATGCAGACAATTTGTGCAATTATAAACATTGTATTAACTGTTGTGGATACAAATAAGTAATCTATTTTATGAATTGTATACAGTAGTGTTCATTATGATGTGGATACAAATAAGTAATCTATTTTATGAATTGTATACAGTAGTGTTCATTATGATGTGTATACAAAGAATTCTTACTTGTTCCCACACAAATGCAAACTGTCATCCTTTAAATATGAGTACAGTATGTGTTCATCGCGAGCTTGAACAGCCATTGAATCTTTAACAAGGTAGATGGTGGGAATCACCAAGCTGCCCGAGTGTTTCACGTCACTAATATCTTGCCACAGAGTATGGGCATATTTATTGCTGATCTGACTGTTAGATCTTTTCTTTCATTGCTTGTACTAAATGTGTTTTATTTTGAATTTTGTGAGCACTTTTGTTTAATAGTGGAAGCGCATAGAAGGTAAGCATGTGGTGAAATGAAATTTGTTCCCTTTAACATAAAAATCCTTTGTCTTTTGGAATGTTTACCTTTTGAAGGGTGGAACTGTATACTGTTCCCCTCCTAAATGCTGGGGCTGTATAACAGTTTCCCTATTGAAGAGAATGTGCTGCTGAAGAGAGCATGTTGCCTATCAGAGAGATAATGTACAGTATTTCTCTTTGAGTGTTACTTGGTTCACTTGGGATTTTCTTTCTTCAGGAGGAAATTTCTCATTGCGACCGGGGACGCCTGACATACCCCTGAGTGTGAACCTTGTGAAATGCCAGGGTTTTCCCTACCATATCTCTTTGTTGGGCACTTCGCTTGGAGAAGTTGTTGACAAAGGGAATGGGCACCTAGGAAAGCCTTTCACTTTACTCCTTTGGAATTAGCAGTCCTTCTTCTCCTTTTGGAAGGAGTGATGGTACTCTTCCACTAACAAGTACCTATAGGGGTTATTAAAGCTCATCTGAGTACAGAAGCCAGGGGAAGATTGTGTGTTGTGGTAACTTCTCCCATATTCTGTTGTGACTAAGGAAGATTTTTCCTTGCCTTCAACGTGTTTCTGTTCAGAGCTCACTGCCGGCTGGCACCTTCAGGTCTTAATGTTTGAGCCTAACAGTTGGTTGGTATAAAGGTATCCGTCATGTTCCTCTTTGAGGCAAGTTGTGCTCAGGTGGCTATTGATCGCTTAAGAGGTTTTTCTCAACGATCGGTACCTTCAGGGTCGGTCAGTAGAAGGTGAGATCAGTGTGACTGGCTCAGGTGACCGGTTCTGCCTGGACTTGACACCAACTCCTGAAACGATTAAGGGTAACTATACAGTCAAGCCTCGTTATTCGCGATAGTTAGGTTACAGACACAGGCGCAGGAGGTTTCAAGGCCGAACTCTTTGTGGAAGAAGCTGTGCCCTGGTGCCGTCTCCACACAAGACTTGGAGGGATTCGACGTAAGCCTAGTTGATGCCGAAGCCAAAACTGCCGACGATCCTAAACCTGTTCTGCAATGTGAGGTTGAGGAAATCGCTGCACTCGTGTGGTCCATGGGGATGGTCGTCTATGAGGACAATATTAATGAGCTGCTTGAGGATTACCAAGAGGAGTTTATGACAGATGACCTTAAGGAGTTGGAGGCCATGCAGTGAAGGTCGTTAAGGAACAGTTCTCTTGTGGTGACGAGGAGGAGGACAGCTACAACTACAACAACGGCAGAAATTAAGGAGAGACTATCTTGTTATCATAAAATGGCAGATTTCGTGGAAAAGAAATCCCCTGAAAAGGTTTACACAGTTTGTATTCTTGCTCAGTGTAATGATGTTTGCCTAACTCATTTCAATAACATTTTAAGAAGCAGGCAGAAACGAGCCTCCTTGGATCGTTATCTTTTAAAGAGGCCAATAGGAAGCTCAAAGTGATCCGAAAAAACCAAAAAGGTGAATTGATGAAATTTAGAAAGTACTAAACTTGATGTAAACTAAAAATGAAAAATTAAAAAAGGCAAAAAAAATTTGATCTTAAGTTTTTTGTTAAATGTTAAGGTTTTCTGCCATTTGTTAATGTGTTTCATAAAGTTAAGTGTACATGTTTTCTGCCACTTGTTAATGATTTCTGCCGATTGTCCTCATTGTCTCACATTTTTGTTGTTTTGCATTTATTATTGCATTATGTTCTAATAGCTACCTTACTTCATTTACATGTGTTAACGGTTAGGTTAGATAATGAATGATTCACATGTACAGTATTTGGTTGTATTTCATTGGGGTTCGTACAATATATCTTTATTATAAAATTTAATGTGGTGTTTTTGTAGGTCTTGGAATGAATTAGATAATTTACATGTAAAACTGCTCTCATAAGAAAAAAATCATGATATGAAAGCCATTCCGGAACAAATTAATTTCGTATCTAGAGGTATTACTGTACTGTGGGACAGTGGGGAAGGTTGGCATGTATATGAATGTGAGATGATTACAGTATAGAAATAAAAAATTTTATTCTTAAAAATCTGTTCATTTCTATCTCCCTCCCCTGATTTTCCTATTGCTGGCTCCCATACAATGTTGGAGATGGGACACAGCGGAAGAAGAGAGATACGATAATTTTGAGTATAAGTAATGTACCAAGGTTAAGATTTACTAACCTGGTCTCGATTACTTCCAACAAGACATCTTGCAATACAGTTTGGAATATGTGACTCACATTGTTACTTAAAGATATATATAATACCCAGACTGTTGTCGCTAAATAATACTTTTTAATTAAACGGTACTTGACTGACTCTAAATTGAATATTAAATACTGTACAACCCTATATATTCTTCTATAAGAGAGTAATAAATTAACAAACTAAGATCACATCCCCTGGTGCCTAGATCCCACTGGTCTCCATAAGCAAACCAGGCGAAAACCATCTTGGTGCACCCTTGAACTCCTGTAAAACTCTTTTCAAAGAAATATTTCAGCAAAAGTTAAAGGAAGTACCTGCACTCCTAATGTCATGTTTAGTACCTTAACTTTTAAGCTATTGATTTTTTTTGGATTTAATTACTTCTTAGCTTCTGTGACCAAATTTTTAACTAGGAATGACATTGCATTTTCAAAAGGCAATTAGGTACCCTAATTGAACAAAACAAATTAGCTAACTCTAATACAGCACCAGTAGCTATTACTATACTTTATAAAGAAATTTATTTTATGCTGAAATGCTGTCGTCCAGTTTTGGCTTACTTTTTTTAAATCTCAGAAGGCTAGCCAGTCTTCACTTCTATGTACTTCTAATCTTAAGTGCCCAATTGCTAACTTAATTTGACATCCCAAGTTATGTGTATTGGTAATAGTGTTCCATTCAGTAAAAGTTTTGAATATTCTCTGGGCCGTACAGAGTTAAGATCCTCTCGCAGAACCTTGAATTCTTGAATTACTTTAAATCTTTCTGCTGCCAAACTTGTGCACTTTTGTATTCCTAGTCCCTAATTTAGACAACTAGACTGTGAAGCAGAAGACTAAATTGATAGGATGGATCCTAATATATCTCTGCTCACTAAAGTGAGCACTCTTAAGCAGCCTTGTTTTTGATGATGAAGGAGAGGTCTAATTGGAGAGGGACCTATGGTCATGGTTCTATCACGCCCCAGTTATCTATACCGACACTAAGAGTGAACGAGCTAGGTTTATTCCTGGCATTCCATGCATCTCTTTTTCTCTGGTATATTCAGCAGTAATTATGCCTTAGAAATGGTGCTAGAGGAGCATTTCACTGGGCGACACAGGTTCCTCACCCAGAAATAGATTTTTCCTTCATTAAAATCCCTTTTATTTCCTTTGACACAAGAAGTATTCTATAATTTGTAATTATAAAGTACGGTAAAGCACTGCCATTTGTATAAAAAAATGTTATATATATATATATTGAAGTGACTATGTCATTCCATAATAATTCTATGATAAATGCCGTCAAAAGATATAAAACTACTCTACAATAATAATGGAATTTACGTTATACAGAAATATAATGAAAATATCTGTTTGTTTCTTTGATACAAAAAGTATTCTGTAATGTATAATTTATAAGGTATAAATATGATAAACAAATACGAATCAACAAAAAACTGTCGACAAAAGATATGTATGAGAGAGAGAGAGAGAGAAATATAGATTTAGTTCATTTGACAAGGTTCGTTCGTTCGTTTGTGATTCCACCTTGCGTGTGACTGTGACTATGAACTGGATCATTCTGGTTTTGGGTATTTCACAAGCTTGGAAATTCTGTATATGGGCCTGTAAGAACATGACAAATACTGTGTAGAAACGATAGAATGGCAATAAATGGAAATAATCACAATAGGCTTAACTTTTACTCATGAAAACAATGAACAGTACTAATATGAAATATATAAAACATGAAGATGATGATGTATTGTAGAGATAATAGTTGAAAACAATGAATGAAATAAGAAAAAAAGATAAATCTCGTCTTCTGTTAACTATTTCCTTTACTGGTAATAGTAAGTTTTTGTCTCGGAGTTGGGACTTAGAGTCGAAGGCAGGGATACCTTCCCTGTGATTATGAACAATGTGGCAACATAGAAAACAATAAAATAGACCCTACAGTATCATGAATAAGGACTAGAATCTCAAGTATTTTTGGGTAGGTGATGAGGTTAGATGTGAATACACTGAAATAGACCTTATATAATCATGAATAAGGACTAGAATCACAAGTATTGTGTTTGGTGGTAGGATGACAGCCTCCCAGTTGTGGGTGTCAAGGGGGGTTTGAGTAATACGTAAGGTAGGGAATGTGCTATTGGCTAGAGAGAGTGGTGTGATTATTTCATGGTAACATAAAAAGACTAAAATAGCTCTTACATATTCAGAAATAAAGGCTAGAATCCTCAAAACTTTGTTGGTTGGCTGAAGACAGGAGGGGGATGGGCTAATATTAGGGAGAGAAGATTCTTTAGTGAAATCTCCGTGATTGTGAACTCGTGTGACATACAGCCAGGTGCTATACTCTTTTGTTGCTTATAAAAATTATAATAATGATAATAATAATTATAAGGATAATGGTAACGAAGATGTTATCCTGACGTCACCGTGTGTATTATCAGGCGTGTTATAAGTATATTGAAATCAATGGAGTGATGGGGTTAATTGTTTCTGTGAACCTCCGCTGATGTTCACATTGCTTCTCCAGAAGCTCAGTTTAATCGACCTTTACCCATAAGATATAAAAATTTTCTCATTTTCTTCTCTTGAATAAACATATGCACTTAGTAAAGGAATGAGCATTTTAGAGGTAATTTGTAAAAGCCGCACTATTCTCGTTGTCTCTCCAGTTGTAGACTACTACAGCTTGTTTGCTTATTACTGTGCATTAAGATGTCTTCCTCTGGTTTTCTAAGCAGTTGTACCATGGTCTTCCACTGTTTTGGGTTAGAGTTCTCTTGCTTGAGGGTACACTCGAGCACGCTATTCCATCTTATTTCTCTTCCTCCTGTTTTGTTAAAGTTTTTATAGTTTATGTAGAAGATATTTATTTTAATGTTTTTATTCTTCTGAAGATATTTTATTTTCCTTTTTTCCTTTCCTCACTGGGCTATTTTCCCTGTTGGAGCCCCTGGGCTTATAGTATCCTGCTTTTCCAACTAGGGTTGTAGCTTAGGAAGTAATAACAATAATAATAATTCCCTCGTATCACAGTGGCAGTACTATGATTTAAGTTATGTTGTGAAAAGACGTTTCCCTCACTGTATTTCTCATGTGATAATATGTTGTAATAGCTGCCAACCAAATTAACAATGTAAAGCTAGGGGAGAGTGGACTAGTTGATTGTAACTGGGATAATGGCAAGCCTCTACTCTCCTAGTTGAGTTTAGTTTATAAATTGTTCCTTTCAGTAAGGGTTTTGAAAGTTCACTATGCATTACAAGTACGAATCCTCTTACAGAACTGCAAATTCTTGTGGGTGAGTTGATTTTTTAATGTGTTTCTTTCAGTAAGGGTTCTCAAAGTTCTCTACTCATTACAGATACGAATCTTCTCACAGAACTGCAAATTCCTTAATTACTTTAGACCCTTCTGCTGCTAAACAATTGCTAGCCATAATCCTAGTCACTCTATAAGACAACTAGATTGCGAGGCAATAGACCAAGTGGGTAGTCTGGATCAATCATTATATCCCCTCATTCTCTGAAGGAAATGCTCTTAAACTACTGTATATCAAATTACATAGGTAGATGATGTTGGGTATAGTATGATTCCCATAAACCTTGTTGGGGTGCACAAAGTCTGAACTAAACTCGGTCATTTGCATCGGGTTTCGTAGGGTAATATATTCCACTAACTTATCACAAGTCATTTCAGCCTTTGGGCTTATAGCATCTTGCTTTTCCAACTAGAATTGTAGCTTAGAGTAATAATAATAATGATAATGATTAACCCTGGATAGGTACGATGGGTCGTTTGCGACCCCGAGCGTCAAAAAAAAACAGGTTTTTCTCACATGACTCACCCCCGTGACTGAATTTGTGGGTGATCGACCTGCAGGAGGTGTCTCCCCTACACGCTCTAGTAGTGTCCAGATGTGCATTGCTGTAGCTGTACTCCTTCCCCGATTTCTGAGACGCGTCGGGGTCGAGCGCGACCGAGTTTACCCTTCTAAGGTAGTTTGCATAATTATCAAAGTTATTACGTATTATGAAATTGTCGTAGAATGGTGCAACTTGTATAGGTTATCAGTTGTGGAAAGTCTTGGTGGATTGTTTGGCTACCATGTGCATGATTTTTTTTTTAGTTAAAATGTCGTTCATCACCACGAGGACCATTTTACCGCGAGTGCCCCTTTTTCATTTTTTTTCATTTTTTTGCCAAGTCATTTTTCCGTAAGATATTGCCAAATAGGGTTGTAAAACTTTTGCTTGTTTAGTGTTGGAAAGTGTGTCTAGATGATCTGGCTACCCATGCATGACTTTGTTTTTGTCAGATACGACGTAGTTATTGGTATATTGGGTATTTAACTGCGGTTACCAATTTCTGTTTTTTTTCAATATTTGTAAAAATTACTACGTAGTAAGGAATTGCCGTATATTATTCATTTTTTTTTCATGTTTATGTGTTAGAAAGTGTGCCTTGATGGTTGGGCTAACACGTGCATGTCTTTTTTTTTTATCTGAGATGCCGTATATTAGAATGTCGGGCATTTTACCGCGAGTGTCCCTTTTTCATTTTTTTTCATTTTTTTGCCAACTCATTTTTCCTAAGATATTGCGAAATAGTGTCGTAAAACTTTTGCTTTTTTAGTGTTGGAAAGTGTGTCTAGATGATCTGGCTACCCATGCGTGATTTTGTTTTTGTCAGATACGACGTAGTTATTGGTATATTGGGTATTTAACTGCGGTTGCCAATTTCTGTTTTTTTTCAATATTTGTAAAAATTTACTACGTAGTAAGGAATTGCCGTATATTATTGATTTTTTTTTCATGTTTATGTGTTAGAAAGTGTGCCTTGATGGTTGGGCTAACACGTGCATGTCTTTTTTTTTTATCTGAGATGCCGTATATTAGAATGTTGGGCATTTTTCCGCGAGTGCCCCTTTTTATTTGTTTTGCATTTTTTTGCTTAGTCATGTTACCGTAAGGAATTGGCAAGTAGTGTCGCAAAACTTATATTTTTATAGTGTTGGTAAGTGTTTCTAGATGATCTGGCTACCCATGCCTATTTTTTTTTTAGCCAGATATGGCGTATATATAAGTATGTGTTCGATTTTCCTGTGATTGCCATTTTTTCGTTTTTTCCCATTTCTTTCAAAATTACTACGTACTAAGGAACTATCACAGAGTAATATTTCATTTATATGTTTATTTGTCGGAAAATGTGCCTTGATGGTTTGCCTAGCACGTGGCTGAAATTTTTTTTTTCTGAAATGCCGTATATTAGAATGGCCATTTTTCCTTTTTATTTGTTTTGCATTTTTTTGCTTAGTCATGTTACCGTAAGGAATTGGCAAGTAGTGTCGCAAAACTTATAATTTTATAGTGTTGGAAAGTGTTTCTAGATGATCTGGCTACCCATGCCTATCTTCTTTTTTTAGCCAGATATGGCGTATATATAGGTATGTGTTCGATTTTCCTGTGATTGCCATTTTTTCGTTTTTTCCCATTTCTTTCAAAATTACTACGTACTAAGGAACTATCACAGAGTAATTATTCATTTAGATGTTTATTTGTCGGAAAATGTGCCTTGATGGTTTGCCTAGCACGTGGCTGAATTTTTTTTTTCTGAAATGCCGTATATTAGAATGTTAGCCATTTTTCCGCGAGTGCCCCTTTTTATTTGTTTTGCATTTTTTTGCTTAGTCATGTTACCGTAAGGAATTGGCAAGTAGTGTCGCAAAACTTATATTTTTATAGTGTTGGAAAGTGTTTCTAGATGATCTGGCTACCCATGCCTATCTTTTTTTTAGCCAGATATGGCGTATATATAGGTATGTGTTCGATTTTCCGGTGATTGCCATTTTTTCGTTTTTTCCCAATTCTTTCAAAATTACTACGTACTAAGGAACTATCACAGAGTAATGATTCCTCTAGATGTTTATTTGTCGGAAAATTTTGTTTACTTTTTTTTTGATTGAATATCATCAAATTTTTTTAGCTAAAATATTATATTGTTTTACATTTTTTTTTTTCGATTTTATTTCCCTTCAAAAAATTTTTTTTGGGTCAGAATTTTAATTTTATAGTCGTAAAATAATCGACAATTATCCAGCAACCCACCATACAATTTTTATGCCTATCCAATAATAATTAGATTAGTAAATAACACCTTGAAATTGACATACCCTTCCTACATTTCAAGTGGCAGATTAGGGAGTCTGAGTCAGTGTGGTTGGCGGCCATTTTGTGGACATATCCGAAGCGTAAGCTGCCCTATCTATATATATTCTTGTTCCCTATAGAATTTGTGATATTTTGGTGTATTTTTACCTGCATAAATATCATATTATATATTAAATATATGTATTTTTTTACGAAATTTCTAAGTACTCAAAAAATTACCTTTAGATATGGCCCCTGATATAAATGTAATTTACAAAATAATGAAGATTTTTTTACATATTTCTATTTTAGGATAACATATGTTTATTCCCTAAAAAAATTAGCCACTTCCTATTTCATTTGGGTACCCAAAAAAATTCATGAAATTTGGACAAATTTTTTTGGCCAAAAAAAGTTACCCTTTTTTTCTCATTTCAGATCTTCACCTCCATGGGTCTGACTTCATCCAAAATACATCAAGATGTGTCCTAAACATTCAAGAATCAATTCCTAAAAGGATTTGTGTATATATGTATAAACTTTTTTTTTATGAATTTTTATGTCAGGTCTTTTTTTTTTTCTACTTAATTTTTTAAAATATTTATAATAAATAGTTTTTCTGCAGATGAGTAGTATTTATCTTTACAGTTGTTTTAAGCATTCATTGAAGTTTTTTTTGGCAAAAGAAAAAAGGAGGTTACTGCAAAAACTGATTTTTCAAGAATTTTTTTTGGCGTCGGGGTCGTTCGCGTCCGAGTATACCCTTAAAGGGGTGTCCGAGGAGCGTACCTATCCAGGGTTAATACATTTAATATGTTATGTATTTCATATGTATCTATTGTATACAGTATATTCATATTGAAAATATCTCAATTTTTATACTAACAACCAAGTCATCCGCATGTATGTGCAGCATCCCCCCCCCATTGACTTCAGTTGTAGTCAAATGGAGAAATCAGCTGATTTTCCCCTCAGTTCATCACATGATATAGGAAGATGGAGGTTACCTTGATAGTGAGTTATTATATCCTTTTCAAACATTATGTAACCTTGTTGGTGAGAAATACCCTAATAAGTTGAATAACGTAAGTTTAGAAGCATCTTATTCTTCCTAATCTGCAGAAATAGCCTCTTCCAAGGGATAGAATCAATGTTTATGTCTCAAATTTAGAAAAGGCTAGCAATTCTGAGCCTTTTTTAAGCCTTAGGTCTACTATAACTTCTATAACCCCCATCATTGTACTGTACCTGATAAACAAAATTATTTTAATATTTTACGAATTGGTCGACTAAAGAGGCACTTTTTGTGAATATTCATGAGGAAGCATTCTTGAATCACATTACTGAGCAGTTTTAGATGTGTTTATTGAGTTTTAATTAACTTTCCTGCTAGATTTATTAGCATTCTTGCATAAGGAAAACTGTTTTAGATAAATAGAGACATATCCTCTGTTCAGACAGTGATAGGGATTTATTGCTTTTCAAGTTAGATTTTCTACTAATTTGTTAGTTTTTGCACAAGGAAAAAGCCACATGTTAAATACTGTTGTTGGGTGTACAACATTATAAACAGAATGATTGAACAAAAAAGCAAGAAAAGTTGATGATGAACATACAGATCAGTTGTCTTTTGCATGATGTTTTGGCAAAAGCCTATCAGTTGTATAATTTTTAGGATGACAGTTTGCTTCGTTTGCTTTCAAGCTCGACCGCTACCTTGTCACCGGTTAACATTAGCTGTGTAAATCCAAACACTTAACTTTTATAACTGAATTGAATCTTACTAAGAAGAATTAAAGAAAATGGTAAGATTTTTTCTATTCAGTGAAAGAAATATAAAAAAGAAAAAGACTTTATACCAGGTGTAGAGAAAAAGACAAGACTGTAATATAAAAGAAAGAAATACTGTACATGAATTAAAGTACATTACATGTACACTAGAGGCGCAGTTGCAAGAGCTTTACCTGAACCTGAGTAGATGGTGCAGCAGCTCATGTACCAGTTATAAAAAAACAGGATAAATGTGTTGTTTTGGATTATTCTTCTTTACAGAAAGATGAGGATGAACTAGTCTCTGAACTACTGTATATTCCAATAATAAGGAGTTTAAATTAAGTTCTGATGCTGTTTTTTTCTCATTTATTCAGAGGCAGCTGCTTTCAGAACTGTGCATACCTTTCAATTCCCCCATTCTGTTGTGAAGAGTCATTAATTCTTTATCTCAATTACAAAGAAAGGCAGGTTATTTTAGTCTTGTTTAGTCTTTAAGTCTTTTATACCTCAAAGAAGTTTTGAATTGTAGAAGTTTAAGCATTTACCTTGTAGTGGTTTCGCTAACTGCGGCCAGACGTAGCACGCAGACTACCTAGTGTCAAAATGCCGACCACACTTTAACTTCGCACTACACAAAAATACGGTGGAATGCCACAGAGATCTAGGCAAAAGAAAAAAAAAAAAAAGGGCACTGGGCACCACCCTTTGATTTTATTCTGGGCAAGGGGACCTAGTGAGAATCTTATAACTTCCCTATTACTGTATGCTGAATAGAAATGTAGCTAGACTTTAATGATTTGATTTAGGGGAAGAATAATAAAGATACTAAATAGCTCAAATATCAGGTAAGATTATAAAAAGGAATTTATAACATATAAAAGAAAATGGCTAAGACACGAAATCTTATGAAAGGAAACACACGCTATGCAAATAAAAAAGGTTATTTATTTCAGAATGATGAAAAGATAATTAGAAAAAATTATGTCCAATAATTTGGAATAATAATTGAACAGGAATGCTTGATTAACAAAATTAATGCCATGCAAAAAAATTAATATTTAATACAAAGGCATAAAAATACCACAAGTTCGAACTTATGTAAACTTGGTATGGAGACAGTTATAATTAATGAAGAACTACATAAATTCCTCTTCTTACTAAATATGCAGGAAATCTTCAGAGAGTAAAATTGAAGGACAAAGGCAAAACACTTTGCATCGCAGACTGCAGGAATGTAAACCTCTATTCCAACCCCACTGGAAAATCTTGGGCAGGAAAGGAATAGGTCTGTGGCTGCAGAATGCCCCAAGCAGGTCAGACTGTTACTTGAACAAAAACTTGCCCCTTCACATATTCACTTTTCCTTTGTCAATTGTCACTTTTGTAGCAGTGACTGTCTAGATACATATAGGTGTACTCCTTGGATTTTTTATCTCCTTTTATAATGTGTGTGGCTACAATCACATTGGGCATGTTACAGTAATCACTAACAGTTCGTATTTATGTTCCGTACCTTTAACACCGTACCCGTCACATCTGTAGATACGTGTTCTATACAGTACATCCAAAGTTAAAGTTCTAGGGATCTCAGAACCTATGGGCCCTACTGGGAGTAGGGTATTTTGTGACCTGAAATGAAACAATTTATTTGGGATATTTTAACTAAAAATTTTCAATACAAACTGTATTAGTATAACCTCATTTCCTGTTTTGAGCCCATCGTTACTTTAATATTTAAGATCAGCCTTTTTTATTTTAGATTTAGGATCATTTCTATATGCTTGTCTGCATTAAGCATTCAAAATAGACACGTTATAACACAAATTATGAACTTTATTTTTCCAGTGGATGAGGTTCAGCATGCTATATTTCCATGTACACTACTGTATAATGATAAGTGATATAAAAAGTAAATGAATAAAAAAAGATATAAAGAGGACAGAGTTCTCTATCCAAAACATGGTGCATTAAATTATTAGTAAGGTAATAACCTTTTATTCAAGAACTTTTATTTTATTTAGTACCATTTGGTGTTTCCATTGCAGATACTTTCTAGTGAATTCAGCTGATCGCGTCATACGAGTTTATGATGCACGTAAAGTTCTAAAATGTGGCAAAGATGATGATCCAGAACCTACTCAGAAACTTCAGGATCTTGTGAACAAGTAAGATATTAATGTTTATATATACTGTAATTTTTTATACTAGTTCAAAAGAAAGTTCTCTCTCTCTCTCTCTCTCTCTCTCTCTCTCTCTCTCTCTCTCTCTCTCTCTCTCTCTCTCCTGAAAATTGAGGATTATTTGAATAAATTTGTACCTACAGTACTGTATTCCCATTTGCTGTTTATATATTGGTAAGAGAACGCCAGCAATAGGTGCAACATACTTACATGGAAGTAGTCTGTCATATTTTCTGCATTCTCTTATCTTTTTGGCAAGGGCAAAAAAGAAATTTTTGGGGTGACTAGAATCAGACTCCCAACACAGCAAAGGAAAAGAAACATTCAGGATTTGAAAATGTCTCAGAAAAGATATAAAGGAGCAAAGCTTATAAAAGTTAAGAAGAGCTTAGCTGGAACCTGTAATGTGAAAAGCAGCTAAATGGAGGGAATAATCATAAGGGAAGATTTTGGTATAATAAGACATTGGCTGAAGAGGTCAAGAAATTTTCGTCAACTTTGTTGCCGTATTTTTTTTTCACTTTGAATAATATATACTGTAGATATATCTTTTCTTTTTTTATATAATGATAAGCTATTGTTCCTCATATATTTCCTCTATATTTGGGTGAGCATTATCTTTGCCAGGGTATAGAGATAAAGTTTGGGTGATATAAAAGAAAAATCTCAACTTTTCTATGCCATGAATGTAATTATGTTAAACAACATTAAGCCCATTTGTTTTGACAGCAGTTGCTGTTATGGTAGTTTTTGCATCGAGTTATTTCTCAAAGAATTTTCAGACTTGCCTTTGATTAGCTGTGGTGGAATGTCTACAATTTTGCCACTCAATATGTATTCCAAAGTTGCTTGATATATAAGACGAAAAGTAATTTTAGACTGATTATTATTATTATTATTATTACTATCCAAGCTACAACCCTAGTTGGAAAAGCAAGATGCTATAAGCCCAGGGGCTCCAACAGGGAAAAATAGCCCAGTGAGGAAAGGAAATAAGGAAATAAATAAATGAAGAGAACAAATTAACAATAAATCATTCTAAAAACAGTAACAACGTCAAAACAGACATGTCATATATAAACTATTAACAGCATCAAAAACAAATATGTCATAAATAAACTATAAAAAGACTCATGTCCGCCTGGTCAACAAAAAAGCATTTGCTCCAACTTTGAACTTTTGAAGTTCTACTGATTCAACCACCCGATTAGGAAGATCATTCCACAACTTGGTAACAGCTGGAATAAAACTTCTAGAGTACTGCGTAGTATTGAGTCTCGTGATGGAGAAGGCCTGGCTATTAGAATTAACTGCCTGCCTAGTATTACGAACAGGATAGAATTGTCCAGGGAGATCTGAATGTAAAGGATGGTCAGAGTTATGAAAAATCTTATGCAACATGCATAATGAACTAATTGAACGACGGTGCCAGAGATTAATATCTAGATCAGGAATAAGAAATTTAATAGACCGTAAGTTTCTGTCCAACAAATTAAGATGAGAATCAGCAGCTGAAGACCAAACAGGAGAACAATACTCAAAACAAGGTAGAATGAAAGAATTAAAACACTTCTTCAGAATAGATTGATCACTGAAAATCTTGAAAGACTTTCTCAATAAGCCTATTTTTTGTGCAATTGAAGAAGACAGAGACCTTATATGTTTCTCAAAAGTAAATTTACTGTCGAGAATCACACCTAAAATTTTGAAAGAGTCATACATATTTAAAGAAACATTATCAATACTGAGATCCGGATGTTGAGGAGCCACCGTCCTTGACCTACTTACAATCATACTTTGAGTTTTGTTAGGATTCAACTTCATACCCCATAATTTGCACCATGCACTAATTCTAGCTAAATCTCTATTAAGGGATTCACCAACCCTAGATCTACATTCAGGGGATGGAATTGATGCAAAGAGAGTAGCATCATCTGCATATGCAACAAGCTTGTTTTCTAGGCCAAACCACATGTCATGTGTATATAGTATGAAAAGTAATGGGCCAAGAACACTACCCTGTGGAACACCGGATATCACATTCCTATAATCACTATGGTGCCCATCAACAACAACTCTTTGAGATCTATTACTTAAAAAATCAATAATAATGCTAAGAAACAACCCACCCACTCCCAACTGTTTCAGTTTGAAAACAAGGGCCTCATGATTAACACGGTCAAAGGCAGCACTAAAATCAAGGCCAATCATACGAACTTCCCGACCACAATCAAGAGATTTCTGTACAGCATTGGAGATTGTAAGAAGGGCATCACATGCTCCGAGACCTTTACGAAAACCAAATTGCAAACTAGGGAGTAGATGATTACCTTCAGCAAACCTATTAAGACGTTTTGCCAGAAGACGTTCAAAAACTTTAGATAATATGGGAGTTATGGAAATTGGGCGGTAATCAGTGGGACTTGAGCTACCACAAACACATTTACATAGAGGAGTAACATTACCAATTCTCCAACTAGTGCTAAAAGCTCCTCTTCTTGCTAACTTGCGCAAAATAACAGATAACTTTGGAGCTAAGAAATCTGCTGTCTTTATAAAAAACAAAGGAAAAATACCATTTGGGTCTACACCTCCATAAGCATCAAGGTCCATCAACAGAGCTTTAATCTCACGAGATCGAAAAGCTAAACTAGTTAGTTTAGCCTCAGGAAAACAGGAATGAGGAAGTTCAAGTTTTTCATTACTCTGTTTACTGTCAAAAACATCAGCCAAAAGGGTTGCCTTTTCCTTTGGACAGTGAGTGACTGAGCTATCTGGTTTAAGTAAAGGAGGAACTGTTGCATCTACACCAAAGAGTGCAGATTTAAGGGTAGACCACCATTTATGTTCCTGAGTTGTACCAGAAAGTGTTTCTTTTATGGTTAAATTGTACTCCTTTTCAGTTGAGGCATAAACTCTCTGAGCCAAAGCTCGAAGCTGAGTATAGTTGTTCCAGGTCAAATCTGATCTGTTCCCCTTCCAAAGATGATAGGCCTCCTGTTTCTCCAAATAAGCACGTCTACAATCATCATTGAACCACGGTTTGTCCTTCACTCGATACCTTAGCACACGAGAAGGGATACGCCTATCAATTATGTTGACTAGATTCTCATTCAAAGGGACAACAGGATCTACACTATTATATAATTGTGACCAATTCAAGCACAAAAGATCATGTAAAATCCCATTCCAGTCTGCTTGGGATTTCATATAAATTTTACAAGAATATGATATATCAGGGACAGGCTGCTCAGTCTTCACTAATAATGAAATCAAGGCATGATCAGATGTCCCGACTGGAGAACCAACCTTACTAGTTATAACGCCAGGGGAGTCAGTGTATACGAGGTCCAAGCAATTACCAGACCTGTGAGTAGCTTCATTTATGATTTGCTCACAGCCTGATTCAGAGGCAAAGTCTAAAGCTCTTAAGCCATGGCGATCGGTAGGAGAGATAGAACTTAACCACTCCCTATGCTGAGCATTAAAATCACCAACAAAGACAAAAGAAGCCTTTCTATCATCTTCTTGTGTCTTAGCCATAATGGTAAGAAGACAATCAAAGATAGAATCATCTATGTCTGGATTCCGGTAGATCGAACACAAATAAAAGTTGTTATGCCTGCCACAAACTTTTATTACCTGAATCTCATGACATCCACATTGATAGCAGGACTTATGAGAAGCAGGGTACTCGGTCCTAATATACACCGCCATTCCCCTGGCCCTAGGGATGGCATCACGTTTCAACATTATTGGCTTCTTAAAACCAGTTATAAGGAGCTCAGATGAGTGCCTCATATTAGAAACCAAAGTTTCTGAGCACAAAAGAATATCATACTGTCTGGACGCAACTGTAAGGTCTTGGATATTTGCATGAAGACCACGAATATTGCAATACAGAAGACGACATTGACGAAATCTAGGACGTACTGGTCCCGGATTTCGCTCAATGTCTCCAGACAGCATAAGAATTAATAGAAATAAAAAAGAGACAGCATACTTAAAAACTAGATTAACAAGAATTATAACAAAAACAATATGTACAGAATTATAAACAAAGTGATTGATGATACCCATAGACTATAGTAAAAAGTCGGAAAAACTGGTCAACATGGAGGAGCCGATACACCATGCAAGGCTAAATACCCTCCAGGATAGCCACTTCAACTGAAGGGAGGACAGTAAGGATGGTTTTGAGAAGAAAAATAATCAGAAAAAGGAAAAGACAACCTCTTGATAAACCACCAGGCATCCATGGCCCTTCTATTAAGCCTGCCCAACACACCATTTAAAAAAAAACAAGAGGAAGAAAAAAAAATAAGATAGAATAGTGTGCCTGAGTGTACCCTCAAGCAAGAGAGCTCCAACCCAAGACAGTGGAAGACCATGGTACAGAGGCTATGGCACTACCCAAGACTAGAGAACAGTGGTTTAATTTTGGAGTGTCCTTCTCCTAGAAGAGCTGCTTACCACAGCTAAAGAGTCTCTTCTACCCTTACCAAGAGGAAAGTACACTGAACAAATTGCAGTACAGTAATTAACCCCTTGGGTGAAGATGTGTTAAGTATCTCATTGTTGTCAGATGTATGAGGAAAGACGAGAATATGTAAAGAATAGGCCAAACTATTCTATGTAAGTGTAGGCAAAGAAAAAATAAGCCGTGACCAGAGAGAGGGATCCAATGCATTACTGTCTGGCCAGTCAAAGGATCCAATACCTCTCTAGTGGTAGTATCTCAACGGGCGGCTGGTGCCCTGGCCAACCTACTACATTGTATTCTCGTGCCACTGTTTCTAAAATTGTCATGTTTACCAGGTTACCATCTTTTTCTATGGATATTGGTGAACTGAGATAATGAAATATGGGAAAAGATTAGGTCTCAACCTATTTGTAACAGGTAGTAGATTGGTAATTTATTATGTGATGTTAACACAGAAATCATTCCCCTCATCATAGAATACCTGAGAAACCAAGTGGCTTATTTTGAATTTCTATTACAGAACCATGTGGAAAAAATGTTGCTTTTCTGGAGATGGTGAATATATATGTGCTGGATCTGCAAGGCAACATTCACTCTATATATGGGAACGCAGTATTGGTAACCTCGTTAAAATTCTTCATGGCACTAAAGGAGAAATGTTACTAGATGTTGTGGTATGTATTAAAACTTGAAATATAATAGGTGTCTATTTAAACTTGAAATACAATAGGTATGTATTGAAACTTTATTTGAAATATAATAGTTATGTACTGAAACTTGAAGTACAGTATTTGTATGGCATTAAGCTGCTCTCAAGAAAATTAAGACCATTGACTTTGTAGGATAACTTTTTAAGGAAAAAAAGTTGAGCAGTATAGTCTAAAAAATATTTGTTCCGTAACCGAAATACAAACCACGCTATTTACAAAGGGTTACCTTTTAGCGCAGCTGAAATGGCGAGCCATTAGAATTTAACGAGGGTGTATTACCCCCGCGCTAGTTAGCGGGGGGGGGGGGGTAGGGGAGTGGTAGCTAGGTACCCCTCCTCCCCCTCACACACAGGTGAATGCTCACTTTCACTTTTGGCTTGGACTGTGTCAGACGTCTCTGTCTTGGTCCTCTCTTGGCAGCCATTGTTTGTTTTGTCTTTACTTAATCGCTTACTTTTCATTTACTCAATATATATGTAAACATGTTTTCTTGTTTGTATATATATTTGAGTATAGAAATAAGTAAGTTTCCTTTTCAGATTTGTGTGTGTAGTGTACGATTTCTACGTGGAGTTCTCGGCAGTTAGGCCTCCACGGCGTAATCTTTTGGGTGGCGATCGAGTTTGACTTATGTCTTTCTCTCTCTCTCTCTCTTGAGGTCGTTCACCCTTTTACTACGTGTTACTACGCCCTTGTAGCTTCCTTTCCGTGTGGGGGGTTGCTTCGCCGTACGTTTTTCTCAATTAGTTAGGAATCTAATTGTAGTTGTTTTTCAGCTTGTAGAACGATTCCTTTCGGGGTTTTCGTTCTTTCTTTAGTGTTCATTCATTTTTGAATTACATAATTACATAGTTACATAATTATAATTGTTATAATTCTGTTTTGGTTACAGCTCTCCTTCCGTGAGTGTAAGTGGTTGTGAGAGCACGTGCCTGTTGTGTAATTCTTGTTTCCTTTCCCTTGGGATTCCTCTTCGGAGCCTTCCCAGGGGAATGAATGTGTACTAATATTATTTGTTTTATTTTTTTACAGTTACCGATCTAGTTCGTTTCTGTAATATGGCAATGGTGTGAGCTGTCTGGTTGAGTCCTGGGGATTCGGCTTTTGCTGCCTTCCCCCTTGTATTTTCGTCAGGGGCGTGTCTCCTTCTACTGGAAGTACTCCCGTGATGACGGACAGCTCTCCAGTTCATTTTAGAACTCTCAGGAGGCTTGCCTCCTTGGGCGGGTAACTTTCCTTCCGAGGGAAGTTTTTCCTGTCCAGGCTTGAGTTTTTCCCCTTTTGGGGGGTTCTTCTCTTGCCTTTTTTTCGTGCGACTATGCTCTTGGTGCTGAGCGGTCGCACCTGCAGTTTCGCTCAAGGGGCTGGGCAACTGCAGGAGCTCCTCTTCGAAGGATTGCTCCTTTTAGGTCACTGATTGACCAGTCTCTTCTACGAAGTGTTTCTCTTTCGTTTGCGAGAGAATACACTCATAGAGACTCACTCCTCTTCGGAGGTTTCTTCTGTTGCTGTTGCTGTTGGCCTCCCTCGCCCTGTAAGAGTGCTTGAGGCGCCTTTTTGGATCTCCGTTTGCAGCCTACAACTCCTTTCTCGATCTTCCGCCTTGGTGCAGATGGACAGCAGTCTGATCTCGTCTTCCGACGGGCAACAGTCTCCCCGACGGACAACGGTCTTCCCGACGGACAGCGGTCTTCCGACGGACATCAGTCTCCCGGCGGACAACGATCCCTTCGGGGCAAAGGGTTGCCCCCACGGGGGTTCTTCCCTTGCGTGTCAGGGTTTCCCTGCGCGCCCTTCTGCTGTGTTCTCTCCTGCTCCTGCTCAGTGTTAGCACACTGGCGCTCTTCTGCTCATCAGCGCTCTCCTGTTCGTCAGCGCTTTCAAGATGATCATCCCTGCTGTTCCTGTTGGTTCCTGTTACGCGCCCTGTGCGCCCACGTTCGCCCTTGCGATCTAGAATTTCGGTTCAGGTCGGGGTCAAGGACTCTTCTTCTATGCGCAGGCTTCCACGCATAGCCTTATGCTCGTCAGCGATCATCAGCTCGCCAGCGATCACCTGTCTCTCGGCGATCTCCGGATCGCCCGCGTGTGTTACAGCCGGCACGCCAACGTTCTCTAACACTTCTGAAGGAACGTGGTTCGCCAGCTACTAGCTCACCTGCGCATGCTGATCGCCATCGCGCGACCCTCAAACTGCGGATGCTGATCGCCATCGCGCGACCCTCAACTGCGGATGCTGATCGCCATCGCGCGACCCTCAACTGCGGATGCTGATCGCCATCGCGCGACCCTCAACTGCGGATGCTGATCGCCATCGCGCGACCCTCAACTGCGGATGCTGATCGCCATCGCGCGACCCTCAACTGCGGATGCTGATCGCCATCGCGCGACCCTCAACTGCGGATGCTGATCGCCATCGCGCGACCGCACACCTGCGGAGGCTGATCACCATCGCGTGACCCTGCGCATGCTGATCACCATCGCGCTACCCTCAACTATGGATGTTGTTCGCCATCGCGCGACCCTCAACTGCGGATGCTGCTCGCCATCGCGCGACCGCCCACCTGCGCATGCTGATCGCCATCGCGCGACCCTGGCATGCTGATCACCATCGCGCGACCCTGCGCATACTGATCACCATTGCGTGACCCGGCGCATGCTGATCAACATTGCGCGATCGCCCTCCTGCCCATTCTGTTCGCGATCGCTCCCCTTCGCATACTGCTCGCCAACGCACGATCGCTCACCTGCGCATGCTGCTCGACCATCGCGTCGGCATAACACAACGCGCCATCGCCAACCTGCGCGTCAGCGCTCACCAGCTCACCACCGATCGCTTGTTGATCCATATCGCCAGCGGTCTTCCTCGCCCACGCGGTAGCGCGTTTCCTCGCCATCGCGCTAACGCTTGCGTTCGCCGCCTCGGACTCGCTCTCATCCACCTGCCCACCCTCACGACCGCTCGCCTGCGCGCCCGCGCGACCATTCGCCTGCGCGCCCACACGCCCACGTGCCTGCACGTCTACGCTCATGCGCGTCCGCGCCCATGCTCTCCAATGTTCGCCCACGCGCGAACCAACGGTTTTTCCATCGCGCGGACGGATGGTGTTCCGTCGCGCGAACCTACAGTGTTTCTTCGCACAAACGTCGGCTTATTTCTTGCAGTATCCATTGCTCTTCTATGGGTTATTGTTCGCCGACCACCAGCTCTCGCGCTTCATACCACGCTCGCCCTCCTTTTGCGCTCCTTCGCTCACCTTCGTTTGCGTTACCGCGCATGGGCGCTTCCACGTTCGCCCACGCGAAAATCTTTGAATTACCGTCGCGCGAGCTCCAGGGCGATTGCAACCACGATTCCCAATGGGGTTTTCGCAGCATGGCCAGCCTGGCGAGTTCTTTTGGAGTGTATTTCCAGAACACGGCCTCACCCCGTAAACGCAGAGCATGGCGCTTGCAAGAATAGGAGAAACTCAAGGGAGATCTGAGCAACACTCCTCTTTCCTGAACCTGGGTTAGCCCTTCCCCATCATTCCCTGGAAGGATTTTTGGCGGGGGGCTTTCCGTTCGGGATTTCTCCATCGGACAAGGGGTGACTGCTTACCCCTTCCTCTGGGAGCTTACCAGGTTCTTTCCCGCCTCGGTTACGGCCCGAGGTTTGGTTCAAAGAAGCTACAGGAAGATCAGGGGTACTTTCCTCCTCTCGAGCTCAGGCACCTTGGCCTTTCGTCGTTAAGTATCTAACTTTCGGACAAGCTCGATGTTGTACCATCTGGACGTGCTGACTGAGGGCTTCCTTCGGGTGTCTCATCTGTGGAGGTCGACGACCTCAGACACCCTTCCATCCTTGAGAAGAGTTTGTTTGTGCCCAAGGACAGAGACTTAGACAGCTGCTGTGCGGAGGAAATCGACTTCCGGTTTCACTCCTCCAAGGTGCTTTCTTCCAGACTCTGCAGGGCTCCAGCGCCCTTTTCTTTCAACCACGTCGGCCTAAGTTATCGGCTACGACAACTGGGACAAGGTGTCCAATTGCAGTTTCCTCCTGTCAGGAACAGATGGCACGGGAGACTCCCCCGGGGGGGCATAGTCCTATAAGGGAGTTCAAGAACTCTAGGATTGCAGGTTTTTCGCTGGGAGGATGCTTAAGGTTACTCATCCGAATGACGGCTTCCCGATGCCCATTCCCGCACAATCTCTGTGATTAGCCAAGGATATCGTGCCTGCCGTCTCTGTCAGCGAATTCAGTGTCTCTGAACCTCTATGCCATAGCGTCAGCAGAGTTGCCCGGTTGGGCAGAATGATCCATACCTTAGGCGAGGGTCTTCGTTAGGATCATCTACGGCTTCACCCCCGGCCCCCTCAGTCGATCCTTTCTTGTAAGGAAGGATCTGAGAGGGGATGTCCGTAGTTGACCTCTCAGCCCTGATCAAGTTTGTCCAACAAACTTCGGCCAGCGTAGACCAGCAGAATCGATCAGACTGGCAACGAGGCGACAGGACTCCTTAAACCCTGGATCGGAAGGACCGGTACTTTCAGTTTCCATTCCATCCATCTTCCAGGGTGCTCGTCGAATTCAGCCTAGACTGCAAGTATTCCTGCTTATAATGCAGTGTGGCTATCCCGCCGTGGTATAGCAGGTTTGTTTCCCCAGAGAACTCTCCCTGCCTTCCTCTTGGCCGCTCAGGTGCAGGCTTCCGCCTCCTCTGCTGTTTGGAGGGCTGGTCTACTCCGGTAGGCTCGGGTTCGACCTTCTTCAGTGCCGGGACAAGCTTCCGGATGCTTACCATGAGTGTGGGCTCATGGTAATTTGCTTGGAGCCTTCTCTTCCTTTGCCTCAACATCTGGAGTATCTGGCCATGATATTGAGTCAACGGCCTTACCACGTTGGAAACCCCGCTTCTCGTCCGTCCAGCGAGGTTAAGCAACGTAGGTACTTGGATGGGTGTCCACCTGGGGACGCCAGATTCTGTTACCACATCCTCCGAGCCTTCCTTTCGGTTGACTGTGGCTAGACTGAGGAGAGTTGCAGTACCTGTTCTCAGTCAAGCAGAGCTTTCAGCCCTACCTTGGAACGTTTCCTAGTTTTCCTTTCCTCATTGACCCGTCTATAGTCCGAACGGTCGCCTCAGGATAAGTTCCATGTGGGACGATCCAAGTTCCGGTGGCTTCAGGCAATATTTAACCGGACTTCCTGGCCCCTATGGGACCAGCGGAACTATTAGACCTGCAATGGATGTTGACCTATGGAGCCTCTTGATGGTAGTGGATATTCTCGTCCTTTCCCCACATTCTTGATGCGGTTCTCGGACTCGTCAAAGGAAAGGGGGGGGGGACATGTTCCGGTCCAGGCCTATGGTCAAGACCTGAAGGATACCTCTCCATCATTCAGGCAGGCTTAGGGGCCTTAGTCTGGCCCCTCCACAGCTCCTGCCGAGTCGCCCGTGCGCGTCGACTCCATGATTCTAGCGTATTCTAACCAGCAGGGGATGCATTTTCACACCTTCACATCTTGCAGTAGAGATACCGAGATGATTGAGATTCTCTCAATACCACCATCGGCTCTCTCATTCCAGGCAGAGGAATGTTCTCTCAGACTATCCGAGCAGAGCCTCGTAGAGAGAGTGTACCTGGGGGTCTTTGACCTTGGGTAACCAGCAAGTACTGGTCTGGGGGACCTGATCGCGACAGCTTGGAACCTCAAGCTTCCGCTATTCTTCCCCCCAGTCTCAGACCCGGAGACTCTGGCAAGATGCATTCCGGTGATGGTGGGACAACTTTGACGCCTGCGTCTTCCCTCCTTTTTGTCTGTGGACAATGGGTCTCAACAAGACCAGGTTGTCTGTCAACCTTTCAATGGGAGAGCTCCACTGGGACTATACGCAGAACGGTTTCTGGACCCTCTGCTTCCCCTGACGGAACTCCCGGGAGAGCTTCTCCCACGGCGTAGACTACTCAAGCAACCACACTGCGACATCTCTCCCGAACCGGGGCGTCGCTTCGGCTTCATGCCTGGAGACACTATTCCTCCTCCTCAAGAAGAGACAACCCGCTACAGTCGCGGTACGGAGGTCGCGTCATCTGCGATTGTCATCCACAGGGGTCTCCCAGGCAAAGTGAAGAGTCGAAGGTGGTTGGTGCCGTGGGAGATATACCTCTTCCCTTGAGGCCTCTTCTCCAGCAATAACGGTCTTATCGCCTTTCGGCGGGAGGAAACTCCTTTCCGCTCTCGGCAATGAAGCCTGTCGCTCAGCCTTTCCCTGACCTTCAGGCTTAAAGGAATAACTTTTCCTGCCCGCTGGATCTATCCTCGCTCATGCGAAGCTGCGATCGTCCCTGCCCTAGTCGGAGGAAGACCTCCAACTTGGAGCATGGCTAGGACTTTTAGTCCTTTAAGAGATCTTCTCAAGACCCTTTACGACAGGCCTCGGATTGTATTCCGCCTTGGGTCTCCTGCTCACTCTGGCCACGGCCAGTGTGTAAGCAATCTTCTTGGTCTCTTACAACTCCCCCCTTTCTAAGGAAGAGGGGAAGGCAACATTCAGGCTCGCTCCTGAGTTGTTGGCTAGACTCAGAATCTGGGGGTCCCGGCCCTTCGGTCCGATTCATTCAAGATTTCGAGTCTCCATTCTGTATCTGATGTCCCAAGACCTTCTCTTTCTTACCAGTAAAGGAGTCGAGAGGTTAGCGCTGGGAACAGCTGCAGTTTATCCTCAGTTGCAGCCGATTTGGGAGCACAAGGAGGACATGGGGGAGAGTCACCAGTATACCTCTTCAGCGGACTCAAGGATATTCATCTCGACCTGTCTCCAGACCCTCCCCCGTCACGTCGCCCTACAGCACGATGTTGGATACATCGCAACGTCCCTCGCCTTCGAGTAATACTACTCTGTGACGCAGGTGCTACAAGCTGGAGTCTGGAAGCGTCTAATGACCTTCGCAGCCCGCTTCCTGCAGGGCGTGACCCACAGGAGTCTCGATACGTTTTCTATCGCTCTGTGGTGGCTATACAACAGCTGGTCTAACCTCAGGCTCCTTTTTGGACAGGTAGCAGAAGGTTGAGGGCATTGTTATCAGGTTTTAGTCTGCATGAACGAAAGAAGTATGTCTGGCCCTTACTTCTTTCTTCATCATCCCCTCTACGGGGAAGCAGCATCCTGGTCTCTGCATAGCTGACCTCGAACCTCTGCAGGTAAACCATGCTTCCTTGTGTTCCGAGTATTGAGTCAATAGTGTCGCGTCCCCCATACCCTGACGAGGTGGTATTGGGAACGTCCTAACCCAGAGTTCCTTCTGGAACTCCAGGTCAACTGCCTAGGACGGGTCACACTTCTTCCTTCACACACAAGCTTACGTAGGCCACATGGTTCCTTGCGGAGCAAGGAACTTGTGAGGTGCAGGGACTCCTTTTCTCGAGTGCGACTCACTCGGATTCTGAGTCCCCGGGTAAAGCCAAAGCCAGTATGGCTGGGGACTTTCCACCCTACCTAAGGGGTAAGTCACCCTTTGTAAATAGCGTGGTTTGTATTTCGGTTACGGAACAAATGATAAATTCGAAGATAATATTTATTTTTCCTAACCATACAAACCTTAGCTATTTACACATATTTGCCCGCCAGCCCTGTCCCCCAAGACAAGTCCTACCTCTATGTGAAAGTGAGCATTCACCTGTGTGTGAGGGGGAGGAGGGGTAGCTAGCTACCACTCCCCTACCCCCCCCGCTAACTAGCGGGGTGGGGGTAATACACCCTCGTTAAATTCTAATGGCTCGCCATTTCAGCTGCGCTAAAAGGTAACCCTTTGTAAATAGCTAAGGTTTGTATGATTAGGAAAAATAGAAATTATCTTCGAATTTGTCATATTCATAAGGGGAACAGGTATACCAGTCTTCAATAAGAATGGACAGTAAATTGTCCCATTTTTAATTACACATTTGTTCCAACACGGAGTACTTACCTTGAACTACTTTCTTAGGAGTATCTGGGATCTCCTCCCAACTGACCAGAATTTTGTGTAGTTTACCCTACTCCCGTTTTCTATGTGGCGTAACCTCTGGCGGAGTGATACGCGCCATGAGGCGACCCGGGGTCAGAGAGCATGCTTCCTCAGGTCTTGATCTCCAGTAAGTTTCTGGTCGCATTGCGATAACATCCCAACGCGTTCTCCTTACCCAGAGCGACCCTTTGTGTCCCCGACCCCCTTTGTGTCACGCTGTTCCCACGTGGTCCCTTTGTGCTCTTCCTTATCCTTTTCCCTCTATGTTCCTATGGCTCGCGGTGCCTTACTAGTGCGTTATGGAGCATCCCCGTCATTGCCCTGGGCCTATTGCCGTAAAATCGTGTGGCGCCTTCCTCTCAAAGCCAAAGCCTGAAGTTGACCCGCACTCCTTGTGTTCTTCGTGTAGGGGCAGTGTGTGTTCCGTTCCCCTACAGCCACGTGTCCGGAGTGCGAGTCCTGGAACGAGGTGCAGTGGGTGCGCTACGGCACCAAGAAAAAGAAGTCTTCAAGGAGATCGACTAGGAAACCGAGCGTCTCTTCACCTCTTGCTTCGCCCGACGCATCTTCGGACAGAGTCTCTCCACCGCCTTCCCCTACCCAGAGTTGGGGACGAGGTAAGTCAGTTGCGGGGAAGAGGCCTGTGGCCCTTCCCTAGGAGTCTGATTTACCTGATAGTGGGGTTGTGTCGTCAATCCAGGCAAGTGGGGGGCCTGAGGGAGGGACGGGAGTGTGTTCGGGGGATGGAGACCTGGTGCAAGCAGGGCCCGTCTCGTCGGACAATCCTATGTGGGGAAAAACTGCTTCAGCCTCTTTGCCCCCCTCTTGGGCATGTGTTTCAGGTACGTCCACAGCCGAGGGTGCCGCCGAGAGGAAGACTCGCCGCCGTCAGACCCCCTCGTGTGGGCGCCTCCGAAGACGCCCTTCAGATCACCCTTGAGGATGGAAGAGGAGTTCGAGACCTGGTTCCCCAGCGAGGAGCTCCCCCGCTCCCCTCCAGCGCCTTCAGCTACGTTCCCGTCCATCTTCCTGGAGCCTTCGTCGCCGACCGAGCGACGCGTGGACCCATCAGCATCGCGGCGCAACTCAGGCCCTTCAGTGAGGTCCTACAAGTCTTCGGGCTCCTCGGTCGAGGCCTACTCCTACTCCTCGGAAGACGGAGCCCTGAGGGACCATAGAAGACGGCAAGATAGGCCCCGCAGGAGACGGTCACGCTCACGATCCCGTTCCAGATCCCGCCACGTTGGGAGGCGCTCTAGATCCCCCAGGAGGAAGTATAGGAGAAGCGACTCCCTGGGGGAAGAATGGGTGCGGGTCGTCATCCCACGTAGCCAACTACTGGAGGCGTCAGCAGTCCCGGGCACCTCGGGCTGGCTCCCAAGGGCTCGCTCGCCAGTGAGGTACGTCCCCAGCAGCAGGTACGATCGACGGAGGGAGTCATCTCTTCAGGCCCCAAGGGACAGGCATAAGTCCGCGAAGGTTCCGACTCCATCCGCACAGCGGAGAGAGTCGCCCCTTCGGTCTAGCAGCCGCGTCCCAGCCTCCAAATCAACAATGAGTCGACCGGAACGAGAGAGACTCCTTCCTTCTACGAGCAAGCCCGCAGACCCTTGGACCTCCGTAAGCAGAGATAAGTCCAGGACGGAGGCCTCCATCCCTGCAGCGATGCCCGTCCTACACCCTGAACTGCCGAGACTGGACCACTCCAAGAAGATGCCTCCTCCCTGTGCGGCTCCCCAGTCGGAGGTCCTCCGTCACAAGCAGCGGAGCGTCCGACGGAGAATATAGATGACGGCGTAGAAGGTTCGGTAGCGGAAGTTTCGGCCTACAGGAGAGTGATAGGCCTCATTAGGCGTCACCATAGGCTGGACGAACCTGAGCCTTCCACTGACGAAGTCTGGCTCTCGAGCCTCAGCAGGCTGGTGGATGCACCTGTGCAACAGAGGCCCTCACTAGCCCTTCCTTTGCCTAGGGATGTTAGGCTGGGTATGGCTCACATTGACAGGATCGTGGCCAACCACGCGGAAGCTCCCAAGAGCCAGAGGGCCTCCAAACTTCTCCAGGGCCTAAAGACCCAGAGCCGTTTCTACCTTTCCGAAGGACACCGCGCGGGTCCCTGTACGGTGGAGCCAGCAGTCGCCATCCTGGGACAAGGAGCAGCAGAAGAGAGGGCTACCACTGCCCCGGTTTGTTTCTCCCCTTTGGAAACTTCCATGATGGAGGAGCTAGCCAAGGACCTGGTACACGTATCATCGTGGCTAGATTGGTGGGCCTCCACGCTGGTGGGGTTTTAGTCCTCGCACGATCTCGCAGTCCCGGAGAACCAGGCCTTGGTGAAGGAGCTGATTAGCTCGGGAGGTAAGGCCCTAAAGTTCCTCTATTACCAGTCCATCGCACAGGCCGTCAATTGGATACTGCGGAAGAGGGACACTGTGCTCAACAAGCTCATCAGGAGGCTTCCGGACAGAGAAGCGAGGTCCCTGAGGAGCCTACCCCTGTGGGACGACTCAGTGTTCCCCCTGAAGGCAGTGGAGGAGACGGTAGAGAGCGTCAGGAAGCTAAAAGATGCGGGAGAACCCAGACCCCCTCCAGCGAGAAGACCTGCCCATAGAAGGACACCCTTCGACGTCTCTCTCCCTCCTCGGGCCTCACCTAGCCAGCCCAGGAGAGATGCCCCTACTACGGCCTGGCCTCAGTCTTCGCAGCCCCCCCGTAGAGGAACGCCTGCTGCGCAATCAGCCTTCAGGCCTTCCTATTCGGCCACCAGAAGAGGTCGTTCAGGCTGCGCCTCTCGAAGGAGGTAGGGAGAGAGGCCCCCTACTCCTGCCGAAGCCTCAGGTGGGGGGATGCCTCAAACGTTCTTGGCAAGCATGGCGAGACCACGGAGCAGATCCGTGGACCGTAGCAGATCTGAAAGAAGGGTACAGGTTGCCCTTCCTGGCGGACCTCCCACCTCTGATATCAGATCTGCAGGCGGAGTGGTTGGCACCCAAAGACTCCTTGAGAAGGACGGCCCTACAAGAAGAGGTCTCTGCGATGCTGGCGAAAGGGGCAATAGAATCAGTCAAGAACCCGGGTCCAGGGTTCTACAGCAGACTCTTCCTGGTGGAGAAAGCGACAGGGAGCTGGAGACCAGTCATAGACCTCTCAGCCCTCAACAGGTTCGTGTGCAAGACCGACTTCAAGATGATCACTCCGAAGTCGGTCCTAGCGGCCTTGAGGGAGGGAGACTTCATGATGTCCATAGACCTCAAGGACGCATACTTCCAAATCCCTGTTCACCCCTCCAGCAGGAAGTACCTAAGGGTAAAATGGGGTACCCAAACGTTGCAGTTCAAGACCCTCTGCTTCGGTCTGTCCACAGCCCCTCAGGTTTTCACGAGGGTCTTCGCAACAGTCTCAGCCTGGGCACACGAACAGGGCATCCGCCTGATTCGGTACCTGGACGACTGGTTGTTACTTTCAGCCTCAGGGGAAGTACTGAGGGAGCAAGGCGCGAAGCTACTGCAGTTCTGCAACGTCCTAGGTATTATCATCAACCTGGAGAAGTCTGAGATAGTTTGTATACTTAACTGTCTAACTATTGTTATTCTCCGAAGTAATATTCATATAACTGTTAAGCTAATTATTGCTGTAATAGTTCTTAACTGCTATTGCTGTTAACTATCATAATCATTGTTTACTTCCTGTATATACTATTCTCAGTATTTACCACCATACATTCTCCAAATCCGAACAGAGGTATTCAACGACAGAAAAGGAATTACTGGCGGTTATCCTGGCGATAAAGAGATTTCGGATGTACCTCTCCTCTGCACCGTTTGATCTGATAACGGACCATCAGGCATTAAGATGGCTAAACACCCTGGATATTAGAGAAGAGAGAGGGCGTCGAGGGAGATGGATTGAAACAATTCAGCAGTTTGACATAAATCCAATTCATAAAAGTGGTCGCAGTGCTGTGATGTCCATGGCTGATTATCTGTCGAGAGTTGGTGCTGATGGAAATCTGGTATCGCATATTGCAAGTATAGCAGTAGGATCTTCTCACGGCGGATGCAATTGAAGTAAGGATTCTGAGGTTTGAGGAATCTATACAGTTGCAAGGGGAGAGTCTGAGTGATTATATGACTCGTCTGCAACTGTTGGCAGGTCAAGCATTTGCTAAAGAACCAACTGATATTGTACGGAAGCGTGTTGTATGGCGATTTCTATCGGGGTTGCACGATGCAGATGTTCGATCCCAATTGATTAGAGAGAAGTGGATGGAGTCAGAGGAGACTGCCAAGTCGTATGATGAGGTGGTAAAAATTGCATTGGCAGCGTTGTCTACTAAACGAGCAACTAAAGCTACAGGACCTAGGAATCCCAGTGTCCATGTGAATCAAATTGAGGGTACGTCCAATGTCTGTTTGATGGAGGACACACCGGAAAATATGGAGGTTGCAACTGTACGAGGAAATGCTAATGCTGGATCATGGGGCAGCAAGAAGAGGGAATCCTATACTTCTCGTAAATTTAAGTGTTATTATTGTAAAATGACACATACGGGTGGATGGAAAGCATGTGCACGAAGGAAAGATGAAAATCCTGCTTGGTACCCTCCCCAGGTTCAAGGAAGAAATTTTCAGTGAGGACTGCTCCACACGGGAATGGATTTCCAGGGATGTCACAGACTGCTAAGCCCCTGTATGAGGCTTTGGAAAAAAACCCACACCAGAAATTGCATTGGTCGGTCGAGATGGTTGAGGCTTTTGAGAGGCTTAAAAACCAGGTAGCAAATGCTGTGGCACTCCATCTCCCTGACTATAGTAAACGGTTTGTTTTGATTACTGATGCAAGTGATGTTGGAGCAGGAGCAATGTTAGCCAACAAGTCAGCATCCAAGGAACTGTTACCAATTGCCTTTTACCACCATATAGTACAGTTGGTAGAGGGGGTCTGCGTGCACCCCCCGGAAATCAATTTCTAATTGGTGTCTTCCTATGGGGAAAAATGTGTAGAAAACGGTTTGCTATGTTAAAAATTTGAAATATTGTCCCACGTGCCTTTTTTATGCAAATTAAGCCGCCATTACATGAAAATACTAAAATCGCTATAACTCCGCCAATACAACAGATAACTGCAAAAATAAGGTGTCTAGACCCAGGTTTTGAGGGTCTAGCATCAATATAAGACCAGTCTCATAGTGACCACATGTGTTCCTGACATGTAAGATATGCAAATTAGTGCCGCCATTACTGAAAAACCTATTTTTACCATATCTTTGCAAATGTTATAGCAATCGTGAAGAACGTGTTGCCTGTACTCGTATTTTAAGGGTGAAAGAACATCATAAGACCAGTCGTTTTTTCATCACAAGTGTCATTTGCACATTAGGAAGAAAAAAAAATTAAGATATAGATGCTTCTGGAAATCATCTAAATGTTCCCTGTCATCACAAGCTTCAATCGTCATCGCTTTCATCGCTGTCGAAGTCAAATGAATCTGTTTCTTCGTCTTCGCAATTATCTTCTGCTTCCTCCTGATCATCAATAGTTTCAAGGAGATCAACTAGTGAGGTAGGTAGTACTGGACCACATGACCACAATGGTTCCAGCATGCCTTCTTCTGTCTTTATCCATCCCTGGCCCTCGTCGTAGGGGTTTGGCTTTTCACAAATGGGTTCGTTAGCTCGTTTGTACAAACAAACCCGGTGGTTCACACGCTGGACATGGGGCTTCAATGCTGAAAGACATGGAGGGAGGCGAGCAAAGTCCACCTTAGATTTCAATGTTAATTTTTCATTTTCTCCTACCATCTTTCGAAGCATCTTAGATCGGACGGCATCCACAGACAAATCACGACTTTGGCTGTACATCAAGCAAGTGAATTGTTCTAACTGGTTCAACATTAGGCCATTTATGCTCCAGTCATTCCCAAGTTCTCTGAACACCTTGTGGAATCTCGGGTTCTTCTCAAGCTTTTTTAGTGGACCGACCTTCCCTTTTCCTTTGAAAGCACTGGTACAATCCTCCCCAGTGAAGACATAGAAGCCAAGAAGGGTAGCACAGTAGTCCTCCCCTAATGATTGTGCAAGCTCAGATACATTGATGAGCTGACGTTGCTTTCCTGATCCTGTATCAAGGTACACAGTCAGTTTGATAGCATGGGCATGGTAGAGTAGAATCACGAAGATATCCGTGTCAGGGGTTCTAACCACAGCATTCTTGTAACCAAGAGCAGCAGCATGATGTAGGTACAACACCACTCTCGTATCTGTCTCTTCCTGGTTACTGTATATAGTGGGCATCTCAAGCACCTCGACCTGAAACAAAAAAGGTCATTGAGCATATTTTGGATTAACATGTAAATGAATGTAGTCATCCTAAAAATAAAGGTGCAATTTCACATACCTTGCCTTCTTTGGAAACGAACTGATGAGCTCTCCCCTCGACAATCAGTACTGCCATCTCGGTTCTCTCCAGTCTAGATGCCGCCTGTTGGCCACTCCATACCTGCAGCATGAGTTGACAGAGCTGCTTCTTGTTGTCGTCATTTGCAAGGAACACCTTGAAGTCGTATGGCTTTCTTGTTGCTGGTCCGGCAAGAATGATCCTCTCTGAGCTGCCACGTCGAAGTCTTTCCTGAGCTTTGATGGATCCCGGAAAATAGCTGTCAGTTGAGAACAAGAAATGTTTTTTGGCAATCATCTGGTCAAGTATCTGAAGGCAGATCTCCCCACAGGTCGGGGGCAAGTTAGAAAGGACATGGAGAAGTGCCATTCCATCCTGGATGAATAGGGCATCCTTTGGATAAGGCAGCTCATCTTGGTTGAACTCTTCCATCAGGTAGTGCAGAATGGTGGCTTTGTTGGTCTTCGCAAAAAATCCATCTGATGTTCCAATACTTGGAGGCACTGGCATCAGGCTGTACTTCATGAGTTCATCCAAGTCAATTGGTTCATCTAGGCACTGTGACTTCACAAGGAGAAGGAATGCAACATTGCTTTGCTCCTGATACTGTATGACCTGAAATAACAATATATATTATAATTTTATATTGTAATACAGATTGTACAAAAGTCCCTTAACAATACATAACTTGCTCAATGAAATATAAACTTACCTTTCCTTGCGATGATGTGAGCTTGATCTTCTTGTTGCATGCCTCCATGGTCTTGAGTTTCTTCCTTTTGATTGGGTCGAAGAAGCTTCCTTGGTGGCCGCTCTGCAAACGTGTAATAAAGTCAGCCTTTGCAGCTTTTCCTACAGCGTCAGCTTCCAGCACATCCCTCTCAACATCCTTGGATGTAGGAGAACCAGAGGCTAAGGAGTAGAGCCTGTCCTTATCTGGGATAAGGGAGGACTTTGGAGTCTTTGTAAGCCTGTAGAATATTACTGCGAAGAAGCAGAGCAGCGTTTTGGTATTTGTCTTTGCTACCAAGCGTGTAAGCTTGTGCTAAAGCATCGTTAACCGAAATATTGGAATTGTACACAAGCCAAAATGAAATTGCATCAAGTTTGTCATGATCAACCTTCAGAAAGGACACATGCTCCTTGATTGAATCATTTTGTAGACGTTTCAGGAGTTTCTCTGAGCGGTAGTTTTCATTCTCCTGCCCATTGCGTTTCAGTTCTTCAATATAGAGCAAGCGCAATGATGTTAGACGCAGGACTTCATTCCGTTGGATGACATGAGTTCGAATGTGCTCCCGTACAAAATTCAGTGCCTTCTCATAAGCGGCCGAAATCTTCGCGTGTTCAGTACGCTTTGGGTTATTTGCTCTGTTAACCCCGCGTTCAAAGTTAGCAAATGCGGTGTGGAATGATCTCAAACATGATGGGTGATGTTTTGCTTCTACAGCAAAGAGGTCTACATTTTTCACACGTCTATGAAGCCGAAACATGCCCATTTTTTCAGCTCTCGATTCAATTTGTTCCCATGCATTTTCCTTGTTTCTCCAAGATGAGAAATGGACAGGTCGTACAGTTTTTCGATCAGCACCTTTGATCTCTACTTTCTCACAAAAAATGCACTCCTCTGAAAAGACAGGTCCAGTTGAATGTCTACGAGGTGAATGCAATAGCGAGGTGGATGCCTGTGGTTCCTCAGTTGTCTTATTTTCTATAAGATGCAGATTGCCAGAGAACCGCTGATAACACTGACGGTGATACCCATTATTTTCAAGGTCCTCGGGGACAGTCTCAGGAATCTGGTCGCATACAGACTGCATACGATAGGGAGATGCATGTGGCTGACAGAGCCGCAGGTCCCGGATTTCATGAAGGTGCTTTAGTTTATCAAATGCAGTTCCTTTGATTCTACTGAGTGGGGTAAAAGGCCCATGATCAGAGATGGATAACACATGAAGCATGCATACAGGTGCAGGTGAAGCAGGCTTTTTGCTCAGGCTGGTGCGTTCAGTGCTGGCAGATTCAGCATTCCTTCGCTTTGGCATGATGGCGAACTTATACCAAAACTATTACTCTGAAATGAGAAGTATAGGCCTATAACCAACATGATGAAGTGTTTTGAAATATTACTACCAATGACACTAAGTCATGCAAGTAATTGCATTAATTGTCTTATCAAATAGAGCTTGAGAGATTATATAAACACCTTTTACCTATCTGACTATAAGCAGACTAAATTATGATAAACCTAGAAAAGATAAACCTAGAATGATTCATAAATTGCTGAAAAACACACTGCTTCATCCAATATAAATGACACGGATTCAATGAATCACATCCTCTCCTATTCAGTAAAGTGTTGCCACCTATGATGAAATGATAAAAAATATTTCACTGCTTAATAAACACTAATTGGTAAGTACCCTCAGAATCTCTCATTACCTGACTATATCTCATTATAATAAAACAAATAAGCAAAAGGCACATTCAAATATAGTCTAATAATAAACATCAACCCATAAAACAAGGGTACAGACAACACGTTCTTCACGATTGCTATAACATTTGCAAAGATATGGTAAAAATAGGTTTTTCAGTAATGGCGGCACTAATTTGCATATCTTACATGTCAGGAACACATGTGGTCACTATGAGACTGGTCTTATATTGATGCTAGACCCTCAAAACCTGGGTCTAGACACCTTATTTTTGCAGTTATCTGTTGCATTGGCGGAGTTATAGCGATTTTAGTATTTTCATGTAATGGCGGCTTAATTTGCATAAAATAGGCACGTGGGACAATATTTCAAATTTTTAACATAGCAAACGGTTTTCTACACATTTTTCCCCATAGGAAGACATCAATTAGAAATTGATTTCCGGGGGGTGCACGCAGACCCCCTCTACCAACTAGACTAATACATTCTCCAAATCCGAGCAGAGGTATTCAACGACAGAAAAGGAATTACTGGCGGTTATCCTGGCCATAAAGAGATTTCGGCTGTACCTCTCCTCTGCACCGTTTGATCTGATAACGGACCATCAGGCATTAAGATGGCTAAACACCCTGGATATTAGAGAAGAGAGAGGGCGTCGAGGGAGATGGATTGAAACAATTCAGCAGTTTGACATAAATCCAATTCATAAAAGTGGTCGCAGTGCTGTGATGTCCATGGCTGATTATCTGTCGAGAGTTGGTGCTGATGGAAATCTGGTATCGCATATTGCAAGTATAGCAGTAGGATCTTCTCACGGCGGATGCAATTGAAGTAAGGATTCTGAGGTTTGAGGAATCTATACAGTTGCAAGGGGAGAGTCTGAGTGATTATATGACTCGTCTGCAACTGTTGGCAGGTCAAGCATTTGCTAAAGAACCAACTGATATTGTACGGAAGCGTGTTGTATGGCGATTTCTATCGGGGTTGCACGATGCAGATGTTCGATCCCAATTGATTAGAGAGGAGTGGATGGAGTCAGAGGAGACTGCCAAGTCGTATGATGAGGTGGTAAAAATTGCATTGGCAGCGTTGTCTACTAAACGAGCAACTAAAGCTACAGGACCTAGGAATCCCAGTGTCCATGTGAATCAAATTGAGGGTACGTCCAATGTCTTTTTGATGGAGGACACACCGGAAAATATGGAGGTTGCAACTGTACGAGGAAATGCTAATGCTGGATCATGGGGCAGCAAGAAGAGGGAATCCTATACTTCTCGTAAATTTAAGTGTTATTATTGTAAAATGACACATACGGGTGGATGGAAAGCATGTGCACGAAGGAAAGATGAAAATCCTGCTTGGTACCCTCCCCAGGTTCAAGGAAGAAATTTTCAGTGAGGACTGCTCCACACGGGAATGGATTTCCAGGGATGTCACAGACTGCTAAGCCCCTGTATGAGGCTTTGGAAAAAAACCCACACCAGAAATTGCATTGGTCGGTCGAGATGGTTGAGGCTTTTGAGAGGCTTAAAAACCAGGTAGCAAATGCTGTGGCACTCCATCTCCCTGACTATAGTAAACGGTTTGTTTTGATTACTGATGCAAGTGATGTTGGAGCAGGAGCAATGTTAGCCAACAAGTCAGCATCCAAGGAACTGTTACCAATTTCCTTTTACCACCATACATTCTCCAAATCCGAGCAGAGGTATTCAACGACAGAAAAGGAATTACTGGCGGTTATCCTGGCGATAAAGAGATTTCGGATGTACCTCTCCTCTGCACCGTTTGATCTGATAACGGACCATCAGGCATTAAGATGGCTAAACACCCTGGATATTAGAGAAGAGAGAGGGCGTCGAGGGAGATGGATTGAAACAATTCAGCAGTTTGACATAAATCCAATTCATAAAAGTGGTCGCAGTGCTGTGATGTCCATGGCTGATTATCTGTCGAGAGTTGGTGCTGATGGAAATCTGGTATCGCATATTGCAAGTATAGCAGTAGGATCTTCTCACGGCGGATGCAATTGAAGTAAGGATTCTGAGGTTTGAGGAATCTATACAGTTGCAAGGGGAGAGTCTGAGTGATTATATGACTCGTCTGCAACTGTTGGCAGGTCAAGCATTTGCTAAAGAACCAACTGATATTGTACGGAAGCGTGTTGTATGGCGATTTCTATTGGGGTTGCACGATGCAGATGTTCGATCCCAATTGATTAGAGAGAAGTGGATGGAGTCAGAGGAGACTGCCAAGTCGTATGATGAGGTGGTAAAAATTGCATTGGTAGCGTTGTCTACTAAACGAGCAACTAAAGCTACAGGACCTAGGAATCCCAGTGTCCATGTGAATCAAATTGAGGGTACGTCCAATGTCTGTTTGATGGAGGACACACCGGAAAATATGGAGGTTGCAACTGTACGAGGAAATGCTAATGCTGGATCATGGGGCAGCAAGAAGAGGGAATCCTATACTTCTCGTAAATTTAAGTGTTATTATTGTAAAATGACACATACGGGTGGATGGAAAGCATGTGCACGAAGGAAAGATGAAAATCCTGCTTGGTACCCTCCCCAGGTTCAAGGAAGAAATTTTCAGTGAGGACTGCTCCACACGGGAGCTTGGAGCAGTCTGTAAAATTTAATTCTACTTCCGCTTTCCAACGCACTGTGGCTTTGGTACAGCCAAGGGTGAAGGGTCAAATGAGATATCGGCATGTGCTCTCCAGCCAAACAGCAACTCGGATATTGAAAAATATTACAAATTACGTTACTGTGGAGATGATGAAAACTAAGTATAATGCTTTGGTGGACACCGGAAGTGATTATTCCTTAGTTTCTGAGGATATCTTGAGTGATGCTCAGAAATCTCTTGTCGGCTCGAGTAATATTACAGCTTGCGGAGCGAGCAGTGAAGAACTTCAAATTGAGGGAGAAATTCTGATGGATATAAAGTTAGGCAAAACCATAGTGAGACAACGTAGGTTCGTTGTGGTATCTAAACTTGTTACTAGAGTGATACTTGGGATGGACTTGTGGATAAAACTTGGCACAGTCACTCTAGATTTGACAAAAGGGAGGTTGCGAGTGGATTCAATAAAATTATCATTGCCCTTGAATACTGGGGAAAGGACACAATCACATAAATCATGCTCTGGTGGAGTGGTGAAGCTCATTGTTAGAGCTGAGAATGCAGTTGTGATACCTCCTAGGACAGAATTATTTATATGCTGCTCAGCTGATGGGATGGTTCCAGATGAGCAGTATCTGTTGTGTCCCCGACGCCCTGAGGGTTCTCCGGTTGCCCCCCCTCATTGCTGCATCCAAGGTTCAATCAAGAAGAAAATGTATGTGAGAGTTGCAAATGTATCGGATAAAAGCGAAACTGTGCAGAGTGGAGAGGAGATCGGGGAACTAGAGCCCAGTGTGGTAGGATACGATGGCAACCATAGCCTTTCAAGTTCAATTGAGGGGAAAAGAGGAAATTTCATCCTTGGAGAGTCTCTTACTTTTGAGCAGAAAGAGGAAATGGACAAGGTACTTCATGAGTTCAAGAATGTTTTCTGTAATGGAGGCCCACTGCCGCTGGTACAGATAGGGGTGGAACACACCATCAGAGTTAACCCAGACTCAGCACCAATAGCAAATAGACCGTGGCGGTTGTCACCTGCTTTGGAGGCAGAAGTCAAGAAGGAGCTAAGCAAACTTCAGGATATGGGCGTAATAAAGAAATCATGTAGCCCTTGGGCAGCTCCTATTGTTTGCGCTCGTCGAGCTGATGGAAGCCTTCGGTTGGCTATTGATTATAGGGGAGTAAATAGCGTGTCCCAGCCAGCAACATTGCATCCAATTCCTGTCATCGAGGATCTTCTTGATAGACTTGGTCAGGCAAAATACTTTTCAGTGCTTGATGCAAAGTCTGGATACCATCAGATGCCTCTTCGGAGGGAGGATTGTGAGGTCTCAGCCTTTGTAGTCCCATGGGGGCAGTTCGAATGGCATGGTAGAACTCCTTTTGGTCTGAAAGGGGCAGGTTATACGTTTCAACGGATGATGGCTACAATACTCAGTGATTGCAACTATACGGATGCATTGTGTTATCTCGACGACATACTGGTCTGGGGTTCAACATGGAAAGAACACATAGCAAGGCTCAGAAATGTGTTGAGCAGGATTCGTGATGCTGGGCTTGCGCTGGCCCCGAATAAGTGTAAATTTGGGGTTCGTGAAGTGGAGTATCTGGGTTCTGTGGTTGGTGATGGCATGCTTCGCATTAGTGAGCAAAGAGTTCATCAACTGAGGGATCTTCCTAGGCCTTTGACTGTCAGGCAGTTGCGTCAGGCCATTGGGGCATTTTCTTATGTGCAAAAATGGATTCCAGGGATGTCACAGACTGCTAAGCCCCTGTATGAGGCTTTGGAAAAAAACCCACACTAGAAATTGCATTGGTCGGTCGAGATGGTTGAGGCTTTTGAGAGGCTTAAAAACCAGGTAGCAAATGCTGTGGCTCTCCATCTCCCTGACTATAGTAAACGGTTTGTTTTGATTACTGATGCAAGTGATGTTGGAGCAGGAGCAATGTTAGCCAACAAGTCAGCATCCAAGGAACTGTTACCAATTGCCTTTTACCACCATACATTCTCCAAATCCGAGCAGAGGTATTCAACGACAGAAAAGGAATTACTGGCGGTTATCCTGGCGATAAAGAGATTTCGGATGTACCTCTCCTCTGCACCGTTTGATCTGATAACGGACCATCAGGCATTAAGATGGCTAAACACCCTGGATATTAGAGAAGAGAGAGGGCGTCGAGGGAGATGGATTGAAACAATTCAGCAGTTTGACATAAATCCAATTCATAAAAGTGGTCGCAGTGCTGTGATGTCCATGGCTGATTATCTGTCGAGAGTTGGTGCTGATGGAAATCTGGTATCGCATATTGCAAGTATAGCAGTAGGATCTTCTCAGCAGTGGGCCACAGTATTTGTAGATCCCAATGAAATGTTAGAAAAACAGCATTGCGATGAAGGGATCAGGGAAGTAGTGAACTTTATGAAAAATACGAGTTCACCCGGGTGTGTGTCAGAGGAGAATGAGCTTGCCAAATATGGTAACCGTTTGGGTATTACTAAAAATGGAATTCTGTGTTATATAAATTATAAAGGAAGACGCTCACAAGAACATCCCTATGGCGTGAAAGAAGAGTGGTTACCTGTAATACCCAAAGATATGAGACTCTATGCACTTCAAATGATTCATGACAGTCCGATGAGTGGTCACATGGGTCGTGATCGAACATGGGAAAGAGCTCGGAAGAGTTTCTGGTGGCCTCGCATGAAGACAGATGTCCATGCACATGTCAGTAAATGTGAAGCATGTGGGAGTAACAAAAGATCGAAGCATCCAGGGAAGGCCCCTTTCAGAACCGCGAGCTCCCGGAATACATGAATGAACAGGTGCAAGTTGATTTCATGGGTATACATCCATATCGTTATATCCTTCAAATGCAAGATATTTTGACTCGCTATGTTGTTTTGGTACCTCTTGAGGATTGTTCAGCAAAAACAGCAGTGGATACTCTAGTTGAAAGATGGATTTGCATGTTTGGGGTGCCCCGTGTCATAATGTCGGACAGAGGATCACATTTTACGGCTGATATCTTCAAGGCAATGTGTAACATGTTTGGTATTAAGCAGGACTTTGGTTCTCCTTACCATCCAAGAAGTCAGGCCCAGGTAGAACGTCAAAATCAATTATTAGACAACGTTCGTTGCATGTGTCACAATAATATGGATCTTTGGCCTGAAATGATACCCAGGGTACAGTTCTCTCACAATACATCTGTAAATACTACAACTACATTTACTCCACATGAGCTCGTCTATGGGACTCCGGCTCGACGTCCAGAGGAGGTTCTAAAAAAGGAAACTTCCAAAGATGAGGATTATCAACCGGACTCTTTGGGTAATGCAGCAATCGCAGAAAGATTTGTGAGAGAGAAAGTAGATAAAATTGAGAAAACTATTAAGGTTGCACGGAACAAGACTGCAATGGCACAACAGATTAGGAATAACCAGCGGAAGTCTTACGGCAAAGCTTTCAAAGTTGGAGATTTGGTTCGATTGAAGTTATCGACAGCTGAGAGACGCCGTTGTGGAGGTGGTAAACTTGCACCATATCTTTCGAAGAAATATAGAGTTATAGAAATACTTCATGGTGGCTGGACGTATAAGTTAACCCCAGCAGAGACAATAACAGACGAAGTAAAGATAAGACATTTTGACGAACTGGAGAAGGCCCCTGTAAGCAATTATTCTTGGGAAACTGCATTGGCTGATATTTCAGATGAAGAAGTCATCAGAATAGAGTCAGGGATTGGAAGTAGTTCAGGAGGAATACGTCGGTCTACTCGGGAGCGCCATCCCCCAAGTCGTTTGCAGGTAGATCCCAGTAAAAGATCCTATGAATCGGAAGAGGAGGAATTCTGGGATGAATGTTCTAACAGCGAGAATGAGTTAGAAGACGATCAGAATTGCTTATGGCAATAATACTCGTCTTGATAAATGCAACCTGTTAAATAGCAATTATTTATTTTATTTTATTTTATTCTTGTATTATTTAGTAAATTTATTTTGTTTATATTCCCGATTTATTCATATATTGTCTTATAAATAAGAAGGGGAGTGAGATAGTTTGTATACTTAACTGTCTAACTATTGTTATTCTCCGAAGTAATATTCATATAACTGTTAAGCTAATTATTGCTGTAATAGTTCTTAACTGCTATTGCTGTTAACTATCATAATCATTGTTTACTTCATGTATATACTATTCTCAGTATTCAGTACTGAACTGTGTCTTGCACCGTGAGTTTTGAATAATAAATACTGAAAGGAACCGCTGTGTTTGTCAAACCATGACTAGTCCCAACTGATACCCTCCACCAGAATGAACTACCTTGGAATGGTCCTGGACTCCCGGTTGGCGAGAGCCTTCCCTTCCGCGGAGAGACTGGACAACTTGGACCAGATCCTCCGGCCCTTCCTGTCGGACCAGCCCAGAAGAGCCAAGGACTGGCAAAGACTGATACGCCACCTCGTGTCGTTAGAGAAGCTAGTCCCCCAGGGGAGACTCAAACTCAGAGGAGTACAATGAAACCTGAAGGAGACCTGGAGTCAGAGAGACTCCCCGCACAAGGTGCTCCTGATGTCCCCGGAGACGAAGGAAGTCCTAGAGTGGTGGCACGACAGATCGAACACCCTCAAAGGATTGCCCTTCGCAGCCGACCCTCCGGAGATGCTCCTGTTCACGGACGCATCCAAGGAGGGTTGGGGTGCTCATCTCCTCGACAGAACAGCAAGAGGGAGATGGTTAGCCGAGGAGAAGAACCTGCACATAAATGTGCTAGAAATGATGGCAGTGCGAAGAGCGTGCCCCGAGTTCGTCCATCGGCTCCGGGGAAACACCGTGGCACTGATGTGCGACAATGCCACGGTGGTGGCCTACATAAAGTAGCAAGGAGGACTAAAATCGAAGGAGCTGTGCGACCTCACAATGGAATTACTGGAATGGGCCGAAGTAGAGCAGATCAAGATCTCAGCCAGATTCATCCCAGGGAAGAGAAACGTCCTGGCCGACGGCCTCAGCAGAATGGGTCAAGTGGTCCTTGCACCCGGAAGTGGCCAAGACTCTCATTCAGAAGTGGGGCTCGCCAGTGATAGACCTCTTCGCCACTAGACTGAACGCACAGCTCCCCGTGTTTTGTTCTGTGCCAGATCCGGAGGCGGCGTTCGAGGACGCCTTCCAACACCCTTGGAACAACCTCGACGTTTACGCCTTCCCTCCCTTCGGGATGCTCAGGCAAGTCCTCAACAGGGTGAGGCAAGCGGACAACCTGTGGATGACTTTGGTAGCGGCCTGGTGGCCGGAGAGAGTGGTTCGCGGATCTAAAGGAACTGGCGCGCCTTCCACCTTCTCCGGCAACCGCACTTTCAAAGGTTCCACGAAAACCCTCGGTCCCTCTGCCTTCACACTTGGAGGTTATCGAGCACCTCCTGAGGAGAGAAGGATATTCGGCGAAGACGGCAACAAGGATGTCAGGGTACCTGGGATGTTCGTCAGCCGCAGTATACAGTGAGCCCTCGCTACTTCGCGGTTCGACTATCGCGGATTCACGACTTCGCAGATTTTTTTCATAACGCATGTATATACATATATCGCGGATTTTCCAGAAATTTCGAAAATAGCCGCGATATATGAAGACCCCAAATATTTCGTTAATTCCATTAATAATTAGTAATATCTGCTCTTACTGATGGTTCATTGCATTACATATGACATATAATTCAGTACAGAAAGAAATAAAACATGAAAAGAGAATGTGATCATACGATAATTCAGTATACGTAGTAAAATTAAATCGAACATGAAACGCAAATCAGATGCAGTCTGAATTTGTCATATTTGAATGGTGTAAGGCTGCTGATGGCTACTACTACAAATGTAATGGATATGCATCTTTTCCATGAATCTTTTGTATGTATACGTACGTAGTACTGCATCCAATAATATTCTTTGTTGCAAAAATCACATCTCGAATAAGCGTACATATCCTACAACAAAACAAGCGTAAAATAGCGTACGTAAAGCATACTGTATATAGTACCTTGTATTTGAATTTGAAACTACTACGTAGCATGTAAGACGGACTGTGATTGGTTCCAGTGCTGATAGATGACGAATCAGCTCCCAAGTTTTGTAATCTAGCCTGTGATTGGTGTTTTGACCGCTTCTCCGATCCGCAGCATCTTTGTTTGCCGCTCTCTCGCCGGGTAGATGCTGCTACGTTACTGTGTAACTTTAATCTGTACTGTGCGTGATTGTTTGAAGTTGAACTTTTTGTTGAACTTTCTGTTTAACCCCTACAATGGCTCCCAAGCGTTCAGCTTCTACTAAGGCTGGTAGTGAGCCTAAACGCCACCGAAAAATGATGACGATTGCTGAGAAGGTGACACTTCTCGATATGTTGAAAGAAGTCAGAAGTTACGCGGCCGCAGCCCGCCATTTTGGAGTGAACGAATCCACCGTTCGCTACATTAAGAAGGACGAGGCGAACATTAGAAAGACGGCTGCCATCACCTTAGCAGGTCAGCGAAGCGAGTCGTTACCGCTCGTAATAAAACGATCGTCCGTATGGAAGGTGCTTTAGCAGTCAGGATTGCCGACTGCCGGAAGAAGAATATAGCCTTGGATACGAACACCATCCAAACCAAGGCTTTGGGTTTGTATGAGAATTTTGCGGCAAAGGAACCTCAAGACGACGATGGCGACCATGCTGAAGAAGACGAAGATGATGTTCTAGATGAACCTCAAGCAGGAACATCCAGTGATTCCCAGCCTCAGAAACAACGTTTTTCCGCCAGCAAAGGATGGTTCGCGAAGTTTCAGAAACGCTTCGGCCTGAAAAGCGTTTCCTTGCATGGCGGGGCTGCTTCCGCTGACACTACCGCTGCTGAAACTTACGCTAATGAGACATTTAAGAACATTATCACTGAAGGTGGATACAAGCCCGAACAAGTGTTTAATATGGATGAGACCGGCTTGTTTTGGAAGAGAATGACGTCACGAACTTTCCTGTTCAAAGAAGAAGCCAAAGCCTCTGGCTTTGAAGCATTCAAAGATTGTGTTACCCTCGTGATGTGTGGCAATGCTGCTGGATTTTTGCTAAAGCCGGGGCTTATTCACAAATCGAAAAACCCTCACGCTTTGAAAAATAAAAATAAGAATCTGCTTCCCGTGTACTGGATGCATAATCCAAAAGCATGGATTACGAAGATGCTGACCTCCAACTGGTTCCACCAGTGTTTTATCCCGCAAGTTAGTAAATATCTCTTAGAGAAGGACTTGCCATTTAAGATCCTTTTCCTTATGGATAACGCTGGTGGACACGCAACTGATCTGTCGCATGAGGGCATTCAGGTTGAGTTCCTGCCACCCAACACAACGTCATTAATTCAACTGATGGACCAGGGGGTTATCAGGGCATTCAAGGCCCTCTACACAAAGAATACCTTGGCGGACCTCGTTGCGTGTGTCGATGCTGCCCAAGATGATGAGGATGAAACATTCAATTGGAAGGTGTACTGGCGGAAGTACACAATAGCCACGTGCCTGCAGAACATCCAGAAAGCACTGAAAGAAATGAAACCTGCAACTGTTAATGCGAGCTGGAAGAAGTTGTGGCCCCACATTGTTTACATGACGAGGGATTTACACCTGCTGAGATTCAACACTCTGCAATACGGAAATCTGTTCAGCTGGCTGCGATAATTGGAGGTGACGGGTTTGGCGACATGACCTACTGAAGATGTCGACGAGTTGTCGGACTGCCATTCCCAGCTGCTAACTGACGCAGACCTCGGAGACCTGACGAAATCGGCCAGTGAAGAAGACAGTGAAACACAGGAAGAGACCCAAGAAAATGTCGAAGAAACGGGCTAAACATTAGAACGGCTTGCCAAGCTCTGCAACCTTGCGAAGGAGTTGAAAGAATTGTCGCAAGAGTGGGACGAGGATATGGTTCATTCTATGCAATTCTGCAACAAAATCGATGAAGACAGGACTCCCTACAGGATGCTATTTGGGCAAAAAAAGAAGCAGCGGCAGCAACTTCTGATCACAATGTTCTTCCAGCCTCGCAAAAAAGAGCCAGTTCCTCCTGCTACTATGCCTTCGGAAGAAATTGAAGAAGTGTCCCAGGAAGAATTTGAAGAGGTGTCCCAGGAAAAGACACCTTTGTCTGAAGAGACGTAAAATACTATCATTGACTGCACAGTAGAAGACATCATCAGCTTCATCATCATTTCTACTGTGCAGCAAATTCATCGCCATCATCATTCAAGTTTTTCTTCAACTTCTTTCGTGGTGAGTACAATAACAATCTTTATTTTTTTATACTGCTTTAATATTCTAACATTTTAATATTTGTGCGTGTTTTAGTTTAGGGTACTGTAGTACATGCATTAAGTGTTCTGTACATTAAAGGGTAGTTTGTTAACAGTACTACGTAAAGGGAAGGTTTAAATGTCTGAATATACATGTTATAACCTACTGTATCATATTTTTTTGTTTATTACATTTAAAACAACTCTCTCTCTCTCTCTCTCTCTCTCTCTCTCTCTCTCTCTCTCTCTCTCTCTCTCTCTCTCTCTCTCTCTCTCTCTCTCTCTCGTAAATTATCATTCGGTCATTATTATTATTATTATTATTATTACTATCCAAGCTACAACCCTAGTTGGAAAAGCAAGATGCTATAAGCCCAGGGGCTCCAACAGGGAAAAATAGCCCAGTGAGGAAAGGAAATAAGGAAATAAATAAATGAAGAGAACAAATTAACAATAAATCATTCTAAAATAAGAAACAACGTCAAAACAGACATGTCATATAATAAACTATCAACAACATCAAAAACAAATATGTCATAAATAAACTATAAAAAGACTATGTCCGCCTGGTCAACAAAAAAGCATTTGCTCCAACTTTGAACTTTTGAAGTTCTACTGATTCAACCACCCGATTAGGAAGATCATTCCACAACTTGGTCACAGCTGGAATAAAACTTCTAGAGTACTGCGTAGTATTGAGCCTCGTGATGGAGAAGGCCTGGCTATTAGAATTAACTGCCTGCCTAGTATTACGAACAGGATAGAATTGTCCAGGGAGATCTGAATGTACAGGATGGTCAGAGTTGTGAAAAATCTTATGCAACATACATAATGAACTAATTGAACGACGGTGCCAGAGATTAATATCTAGATCAGGAATAAGAAATTTAATAGACCGTAAGTTTCTGTCCAACAAATTAAGATGAGAATCAGCAGCTGAAGACCAGACAGGAGAACAATACTCAAAACAAGGTAGAATGAAAGAATTAAAACACTTCTTCAGAATAGATTGATCACCGAAAATCTTGAAAGACTTTCTCAATAAGCCTATTTTTTGTGAAATTGAAGAAGACACAGACCTTATATGTTTCTCAAAAGTAAATTTACTGTCGAGAATCACACCTAAAATTTTGAAAGAGTCATACATATTTAAAGAAACATTATCAATACTGAGATCCGGATGTTGAGGAACCACCGTCCTTGACCTACTTACAATCATACTTTGAGTTTTGTTAGGATTCAACTTCATACCCCATAATTTGCACCATGCACTAATTCTAGCTAAATCTCTATTAAGGGATTCACCAACCCTAGATCTACATTCAGGGGATGGAATTGATGCAAAGAGAGTAGCATCATCTGCATATGCAACAAGCTTGTTTTCTAAGCCAAACCACATGTCATGTGTATATAGTATGAAAAGTAATGGGCCAAGAACACTACCCTGTGGAACACCGGATATCACATTCCTATAATCACTATGGTGCCCATCAACAACAACTCTTTGAGATCTATTACTTAAAAAATCAATAATAATGCTAAGAAACGACCCACCCACTCCCAACTGTTTCAATTTGAAAACAAGGGCCTCATGATTAACACGGTCAAAGGCAGCACTAAAATCAAGGCCAATCATACGAACTTCCCGACCACAATCAAGGGATTTCTGTACAGCATTGGAGATTGTAAGAAGGGCATCACATGCTCCAAGGCCTTTACGAAAACCAAATTGCAAACTAGGGAGTAGATGATTACCTTCAGCAAACCTATTAAGACGTTTTGCCAGAAGACGTTCAAAAACTTTAGATAATATGGGAGTTATGGAAATTGGGCGGTAATCAGTGGGACTTGAGCTACCACAAACACATTTACATAGAGGAGTAACATTACCAATTCTCCAACTAGTGCTGAAAGCTCCTCTTCTTGCTAACTTGCGCAAAATAACAGATAACTTTGGAGCTAAGAAATCTGCTGTCTTTATAAAAAACAAAGGAAAAATACCATTTGGGTCTACACCTCCATAAGCATCAAGGTCCATCAACAGAGCTTTAATCTCACGAGATCGAAAAGCTAAACTAGTTAGTTTAGCCTCAGGAAAACAGGAATGAGGAAGTTCAAGTTTTTCATTACTCTGTTTACTGTCAAAAACATCAGCCAAAAGGGTTGCCTTTTCCTTTGGACAGTGAGTGACTGAGCCATCTGGTTTAAGTAAAGGAGGAACTGTTGCATCTACACCAAAGAGTGCAGATTTAAGGGTAGACCACCATTTATGTTCCTGAGTTGTACCAGAAAGTGTTTCTTTTATGGTTAAATTGTACTCCTTTTCAGTTGAGGCATAAACTCTCTGAGCAAAAGCTCGAAGCTGAGTATAGTTGTTCCAGGTCAAATCTGATCTGTTACCCTTCCAGCGGCAGTTTGTTATTCTTGATTAAACGCCAAAAAAAAAAAAGAAAAAAAAATTGTTTTCCTGCTTTGCTACGTATGTAGGATTTTATATAGATATGGTAAATTATATTTTTAATAAAATATTTACTAAAAGCTTTTAATATCATTATTTTTCACTTTCATCATGCGCGTTTAATGCCTTTGTTTGTTTATTACGATCGAAGATGGAGCGTACAGTAAACGAATAGAAGGTTTCCGTTTCAGGCGGCGTCATAAAGAAAAACATTATATAAATGGCATTCATTTCATTTATTTGGAAGTCCTAAGAAAAATTAAGTAAAACATTGGTAATAACAAAATCAACATATAATCAATATAATCGAGGCAAAAACTAACCTATACACAGATGTGTAAATGTGTTTGTTTCTTCATTATGATCAGAGATAAACGTAAACAAAACAATGGTTGTCATTTTTTATCGTGCTTTTTGGCGTGTTTAGGAAATGCATGATATAAAATCGCCTTTAATATTTGTGCCTGTTTTAGTTTATGGTACTGTAGTACATGCATTAAGTGTTCTGTACATTAAAGGGTAGTTTGCTAACAGTACTACGTAACGGGAAGGTTTTAAATGTCTGAATATACATGTTAAATAAATACGTAAATATGGTGTCCCTACTTAGCGGATTTTCAGCTATCGCGGTCGGGTTTGGAACCTATCTACCGTGATAAACGAGGGTTCACTGTACTAGGCAAAATGGGCTACCTTCAATAAGTGGTGCGTCTCGAAGAACATCAAGCCGTTGCAAGTCTCCTCGGGACTAGTAAAGAAGCCAGTCTCGAAGAATACGATCTTCTTCTGGCTACAGCAGGTGATCATGAGAGCCTACAGTAGTGCAGGGGTTCCTCTTCCGGGTAAGCCTAGACCCCACGACATTAGAGGGCTAAGTACTTTGTTGGCCTTTGAGAAGAACATGGCAGTGGGCCAAATCCTGAGGGCAGGTACATGGTCTAGTCAGTTAACCTTCACAGCTCACTACTTGAAGGGTTGTTCGAGGAGGTCCCTGGACGGATTCTCTCTCGGTCCCGTCATTTCCGCGCTCCAAAAGATTTAAAGGTGTAGCCCCGGGGAAAACCATGGGCAGTAAGTCCAAGAGACAGGTTCCTTCCTTACCCCCCCCCACTTTTTTTCCCTTTTACCTTCCCTGAAATGACCCTAAAATCCTTTGACGGCCATGGATACTCTGTCAGTGAAAGAATACGTCTCCAAGGATTTTTTACTGAGGTGAGTTACTTAGACACTAAGATAGTTTTTTGGGTAGTTTTCCCTATTTCTCGTGTTTTCCTTTGGGGGTCAGCAGAACCCAGTCTCCTATCTAGGTTCCCTTTCTTTTCTCTCCTCATCACGGTCTCTGGGTCCTGAGGGTCATTCCCACCTCCTAAGGTATAAGTCTCCTAAGAAAGAAGTTTGAGGTAAGTACTCCGTGTTGGAACAAATTCACAAATTTTAAGTAATTTGTATTTTTCCTAACAGTACTTACCTCGCACTACTTTCGAGTTATGGCCCGCCCATCCTACCCCGAGTGCTTTATAGGACTTAGTAGAAACCTATCTGTCAAAAACTTACTGGAGATCGAGACCTGAGCAAGCATGCTCTCTGACCCTGAGTCGCCTCATGGTGCGTATTACTCCGCCAGAGGTTACCCCGCATAGAAAACGGGAGTAGGGTAAACTACACAAAATTTTGGTTGGTTGAGAGGAGATCCCAGATACTCCTAAGAAAGTAGTTCGAGGTAAGTACTGTTAGGAAAAATACAAATTACTTAAAATTTTTGATTTTTATTGATAACCTTTTGTGGAGGAATTTTTAATTATGTAATGTTCAACCCTTGTCTGACCACAAAGATAAATTTATTCCTACTCAGATAAAATGTTCTGAATCATTTAAATGGGTTACTCCTAGTTTCATTTTATACAACTAGACAATAATAAAAAAAAGGGCTCTGTTGTGTCATGGTGTCATGATTGGTTACCTAGAACCCCACTGCTGGGCAGTGTTGTGTGTGGCTGGCTGTAGACTCCACTCATCTCGGGGTCACCATTACGATAAGAGATCTCCCCTCTTCTCTCTACAATCACGACCTATATGACTTACATAATCCACACTGGGTTTCCACTTATATTGCATAGTACTTTGTGTCTTTTGTCATTGAGTGTGGTTCTTATTATCTGTGCTACGCTTTTGCTTAACAATGGCTAATGATGTGACAAACGATATTCTGTGGAATCTCCATGTGGATATTGTAGGGAGTGGCCGTCCTCCCAGTGGAAGAGAGTTCTTTCTTGGTGCAAGAAACGAGGTAAGAGAGGTTGTTCTCCTTTCTCATTTTTCTCCAGTAATGGTAAGAAGTGTAAACTCTTCTCCGCATCCAAAGATTTTCCGCTTCCTGCTCCTTCGTGTCTCGAGTCTTCTGAAGGTCCAGTTATGGAGGATGATTGTTATAATGATAATATAGTGATGATCATGATATTTGTGAGTATTATCACCTAGTATTGATCCTGTGCCCGGTGATGCTTGTGACAGATCCATTGACTACGGTTGCTGCACTCCCTGAGTCTAATCCAGTCCCAGTATCCTTGGACCCTGATTATTCAGAAATACATAGATCTCCTTTGCCTTCCACTAATGTTTGGAGTGGTGAGCTCTATATGGTAAATTTTATCCAGGGTTGGCTTTTCGCTATTTGGAGATATCTCCCATCAAGGCATTGTAAGTCCGCCCCCTTTCCTGTACACGGAACCCCAAAGATGAGTCGGCCCTTTCAACCCCCCCCCCCCCCCCATATGAAGTCCCCCTGTTGGAGGATCCATTTTATCCTTCTCCAACTCATAAGTCGGTCATGCCTCGTACCCTCCGGGGTGTCCTCGGCATCGCTCTTCTTATACAAGTTCTCTGGACTTGTCCCAGAACTCCCCATTACAGGGTACAATGTTTTGAGGTTGGTCAGACTGTTTCATCTGTGCCCACAGCCGTAACTTTGGTCAGACCAAATTACTCTGAGCCTATTGTGTCTTCTTCTTCCAAGCAGTCAATAGTAACTACAACACATTCACTAATTCTTCATGTGTTGTCCATACCTTACTTAGCCTGAATGTGTTCTCAGTCAAAAGTCTGTATGCACCACTGTGCCCACATGTAATGATGTCACTGAATGGGCCGCTGTGCCCACGAGTGATGATGTCGTAGAACGCGCCACCATTTCAACAGGAAATGATACTCCTGTGTGTGATGGCTAATATGTCACCTGATAATGCTCGTTCTGATCGTGCTGTCACAACCCAATCTTGGATACGAATGGAACCTCTTATGGTCGTGTTCCATTTTCAGCTTTGGCTCGATATCAGGTAGTTTTGGCTTACAATCCCCAACAATCTCGTTCTCATAACCTAACAACTATTGGTTATATGAATAACAAACCTATTTCTTGCCACAATGTACTCACATAGGTACCTTGCTTAATGTTTGCAATGATTCAGATTTTACATGTATTTTCAGAACATCAGAAACATTATTTTTCATGTGAACTGTCTTTTCAGGTTGGCGACACAAGTGGCCTGGCTCAGAGAAATCCTCCTCTTCCACATTGAGTTTGGGAAGAGAACTTCCTGTTATCCTCTGCACACTGCTAGAGGTAGAAACTTGTATGCTACAAGTGAGCATGATCGACTACCTTTTTTCCTCTGCCCCCTCTTTTCTCCATTCACTGAATGTTGTTAGAAAGAGGAAGGATATTCAAAGAAACATTGACAAGGTAAAACCATCAGTCTCAACCTTAGTGAACTTGTTTAAAACCATAAGGTCTTCCAAGTTCCCTCCCTTGGCACTTTCATGCCAGAGGAATTTTTATGTCCACTCAAGCACCCATCTGAGACATTGTTTATCTGGTACCCTGTGTACCTAGCGACATATTACCTAACCTCCCCTCCATTTTCTCGAGTTCCAAAAGGCAGAACATGGAGGTAGTAGCTATGTCTGCCATTCTGACCTGTTCCTGATTGGACCACTGGTAGAGGGCGTTATCACGCTTCTTAACAGAAAATCCGCATGCTGAGAGCGCTCTAAAACAAATTGAAGAGGTCACAAGCCAAGGCTTGGGAATTCTTACTTCATCAGACAGTCTCCCTTTGGGGCAACTACAATCTAATAAGATGCAATGTTGTCTTAGTTAGATGCACTAAACAAATCTCTTCTAGGGGCACTGTTTGAGGATCTCAAACTATGTAGACTGCCCCTCTTTTTTTTTTTTTTCAATTAGATGTAGCCACAGCCTTAGAAATCATGGAAAGTCGATCAGGCTTTTCCTATGACAAGAACTGGGGCACCAAGAATGCCTGCCCCTCAACTACCCCAAAGGAATTCGCCTTTTTAAGCAGGTCAACCAGAAAAGATGACTTTTTCCTCCTACAGACTTTCAACAGCCTTGGAGGTAAACCCTTAGTCCATCTTTTGCCTTAGAGGACACTCTTCCGACTGCAGAGGTTGTGGTCACAGAAGCTCCCACTAGGGAGGGCATATCCTCCAACTTATCATCTGTAGTGGGATTCCTACAAACTTACTGGCGCAGGTGGCAGCTCCTCGCAACCGATTCATGAACCATGAACACACTGTGTACATGATATCGAGTCCCATTCGTAGCCTATCCAGTCCCTGATCATTGAAGGCTGAGTAAAGAATCTCTTCTTACTAGAGAAGGTGTATAGGACATTGATCAAAGAAGTTGTAGAGGAAGCCTTAGATGACTTTCTGGGCTTCTTCAGCAATCTTTTTTTAGTGGAAATGCTGACGGGAGGCTGGAGACCTGTCATAGATTTGTCCCATTTGATTCTGATTGTTATACAAACAAGGTTAAAAAATGGAGACTTCGGCCTTTGGTAGTCAAACCATCAGGAAAACAACTTCCTTCTGCCATTGACCTAAAGGATGCATGTGTTCAAGTCCCCATCCATCCTGTCTCAAGAAAGTACTTAAGGTTTCCCTTTCGAGATAAAATTTTCCACTGCAGTGTGCTATGCTTCAGCCTATCAACAGCATCATAGATGCCATGAACATAAGGCTTCTGAAATATCTGAACAACTGGCTTCTCCTAGCAGTGTCTTGAATCTTGCTTATAAAACACAGAGTTTCCTTGACTTCTGTAAGGAGTTGGAGATTCATCTAAATCTAGAAAAGTCCAGTCTCGTCATCCAACAGTCCATCAGATATCAAGGCATAGATATCAACTTAGCCCAGGTCGACGGGGTAGCAAGATTCAAATATGTGGGAGAAAGCTTCTTGGTGGGAAAATCACTTCATGCCTGTTCTTGGCCAAAGCTCCTAGAACACCTCACCTCATTTGAGAAGTTGATCCCCTTCGGGAAAGTGCATCTTCGCTCGGGGCAGGGGTCTCTGAAGAGCTAGTGGTCTCAAACATCCAACTATCCTACAATCCTGTGGTCGGTGCCTCAGATGGTTGTGACAAATTTCCAATGGTGATTGAGAAAGTATAACCTGTTAGCAGGAACACTCCTTCTGGTCTCTCTCCCAAAATACATTATATTCTCGGATGCTTCATGCCAAGGGTGGGGTGCTCATCTAGGAAGAGAGCAGTTTTCAGACCAGGTCTGTTGTCTCAGAAAAATAAGGACTTTTTCACATCAACCACTTAGAAATAATTATGAGAGCATATAAATCAGGAAACCCTGGCATTCCACAAGAACCACAAAACTTCCTCAGAGACTCAAAGGTGTCTCTGTAGTGTTAATGAGCAACAGCTAGACGGTTATAACCTACATCTCCAAATGGAGACATTCTCCCTCCTTCTATGCCAACTAGCAGTGGAGATGCAACATTGGGCATAGAACAACGCAGTGTCCCTCTTGGCAAGGTTTATCTCCAGGAAGGGGAATGGCATTGCAGACCATGATTGACCAAGGACAACAGTTGGTTCGAAATCGTCTTTTGCTTCCCCTAGTGGCAAAGAAGCTTTTGACCTTGTGTGGTTGCCTGTCAATAGATATATTCACCACTCACCTGAACACCAAACTCTCAGTATATTGCTCTCCAGTCTCAAACCCAGCGGCAGCAATGAAAGTTGCCTTCCAGCATCCGTGGGACGAACTAGACTTTTATGTCTTTGCGCTGTTTTGTCTGGTTGGTCAGGTCTTGAACAGAGTCCAAACATCCCTAAAGGTCAGAATAATGATAATAGCCCCAAAGAGGGCAACAGCAGAGTGATATCCAGACCTGCTGGAACTTCTCACGGAAATCCGAAGAGAAATCCCAGAATGGCCAAACCTACTGTGTCAACCGCATGTAAGAAAGTTCCAAGAGGCGGTTCCCTGGCTGTCTTTTCACGGTTAGAGACTATGCAGCATCTCCGAAAGAGAGGCTTTTCAAGATTTACTGCAAAACAACTTTCCAGATACCTCTGAAAGTCATTGCAGCAGTCTATATAACCAAGTGGAAAACATTCTGTGATTGGATTTGTGTCGTAGGGGGAATATTGCTCCACTCAAAGCTACTATTCCCGATGACCGACTTTTTGGCGTTCCTGAGGAACAAGAAATCCCTTTCAGTCACTGCGGTGAAGGGTTACTGATTGACCTTGAGCCATGTTTTCAGACTTAAAGGGCTCCTCTTCATGGGAACTTTCTGCTCTCAATAAAAATCTTCAGAGTTTTGCTCTTCTAAGAACCCTGATGGTGATGCCTGTCTCGATTGCTTGCGGTTGCCACCTCTCACCATCTGCCCCTGAGTCTCGTGAATTATAACCATCTGAACAGACTTGACTGGAACTTGACCCCCCTTCCTGGTTTTAAGAAGCCAATAATGTTGAAACGCAATACCATCCCTAGGACCAGGGGAATGGCAGTGTATATTAGGACTGAGTACCCTGCTTCTCATAAGTCCTGCTATGAATGTGGATGTCGTGAGATTCAGGTAATAAAACTTTATGGCAGGCATAACAACTATTTATGTTTGATCTACCGGAATCCAGACATGGATGATTCTATCTTTGATTGTCTTCTTGCTATTATGGCTAAGATACAAGAAGATGATAGAAAGGCCTCTTTTGCCTGTTGGTGATTTCAATGCTCACCATAGGGAGTGGTGAAATTCTGTTTCTCCTACCGATCACCATGGCTCAAGAGCTTTAGACTTAACCTCTGAATCAGGCTGTGAACAAATCATAAGTGAAGCTACTCACAGGTCTGATAACTTCTTGGACTTCGTATTCACCGGCTCCCCAGGCGTTATAACAAGTAAGGTTGGTTCTCTAGGTGGGGTATCTGTTCATGCCTTGATTTCATTAGCAGTTAAGATTGAGCAGCCTGTCCCTGGTTTTTCATACTCGTGTAAGATTTTATGAAATCTCAAGCAGACTGGAATGGGGTTTTGCAGGATCTTTTGGGCTTGCATTGGTCACAGTTGTATAGTAGTGTTGATCCTGTTGTCCCTTTGAATGAGAATCTAGTTAACATAATTGATGGGCGTATCCCTTCTTGTGTGCTAAGGTACCGAGAGAAGGGGAAACCATGGTTCATTGATGACTTTAGTTGTGCTTATTTGGAGAAGCAGGAGGCCTATCATCTTTGGAAGGGTAACAGGTCAGATTTGACCTTTAATAATTATATACAGCTTAGAACTTTTTCTCAGAGAGTTTATGCTTAAACTGAAAACCAATACAATTTAACCATAAAAGAAAAACCTTACAAGAAACTCTTTCTGGTACAACCCAGGAGCATAAGTGGTGGACTACCCTTAAATATGCACTCTTTGATATAGATGCAACAGTTCCTCCTTTACTTGAACCTATTGGCTCTATCACTCACTGTCCAAAGGAAAAGGTAACCCTTTTGGTCGATGTGTTTGACAGTAAGCAGAGTTATGAGAAACTCGAACTTCCTCATTCCTGTTTTCCTGAGGCTAAACTAACTAGTTTAGCTTTTCGATCTCATGAAATTAAAGCTCTCTTGATGGACTTTGATGCTTAGAAGGTGTAGACCTAAATGGTATTTTTCCTTTGTTTTTTTATGAAGACTGCAGATTTCTTAGTTCCAAAGTTATCTGGTATTTTGCACAAGTTAGCAAGAAGAGGAGCTTTTAGCACTTGTTGGAGAATTGGTAATGTTACTCCACTATGTAAATGTGTTTGTGGTAGGTCAAGTCCAACTGATTACTCCGATATTATCTAAAGATTTTAAACTTCATTGGTAAAATGTCTAAATAGGTTTGCTGAAGGTAATCATCTGTTCCCTAGCTTGCAATTTGGTTTTCGTAAAGGCCTTGAAGCATGTGATGCCCTTCTTACAATCTCCAATGCTGTACAGAAATCCCTTGATTGTAGTCAAGAAGTTTGTATGATTAGCCTTGATCTTAGAGCTGCCTTTGACCGTGTTAATCATGAGGCCCTTGTGTTCAAACTCAAACAGTTGGGAGTGGGTGGGTTGTTTCTTAGCATTGTTATTGAATTTTTAATTAATAGTTCGCAAATTGTTGTTTGTGAGCACAGACCACTCCAAGAAGAAGGTATCCAAAAATTCAATTTCCTTATGGCTAAGAGAAACAATTATGAGAGCATATAAATCCTCAGGGAAAGCATTGCCTGGGACCCCCCTTAGTGCACATGATGTGCGGGATCTTGCTGCAACCCTGGCGTTCTGCAAGAACCACCCAGTGGCCCAAGTTCTCAGAGCTGGTGTCTGTAAAAGACAACATTTTCACAGATCACTACCTGAAAGATTGTTCTCTCAGATCTTTAAACACTTTTTGTTCCGTAACCGAAATACAAACCACGCTATTTACAAAGGGTTATTACTTTTAGCGTAGCTGAAATGGCGAGCCATTAGAATTTAACGAGGGTGTATTACCCCCGCGCTAGTTAGCGGGGGGGGGGGGGTAGGGAAGTGGTAGCTAGCTACCCCTCCTCCCCCTCACACACAGGTGAATATTCACTTTAACTTTTGGCTCGGACTGTGACAGACGTCTCTGTCTTGGTCCTCGCTTGGCAGCCATTGTCTGTTTTGTCTTTACTTAATCGCTTACTTTTCTTTTACTCAATATATATGTAAACATGTTTTCATGTTTGTATATATATTTGAGTATAGAAATAAGTAAGTTTCCTTTTCAGATGTGTGTGGGTAGTGTACGATATCTACGTGGAGGCCTCGGCAGTTAGGCCACCACGGCGTATTTTATGGGTGGCGATCGAGTTTGACTTATGTCTTTCTCTCTCTCTCTTGAGGTCGTTCACCCTTTTACTACGTGTTACTACGCCCTTGTAGCCTAGCTTCCTTTCCGTGTGGGGGGTTGCTACGCCGTACGTTTGTATCAATTAGTTATGAATCTAATTGTAGTTGTTTTTTGTTTTTCAGCTTGTAGAACGATTCCTTTCGGGGTTTTCGTTCTTTCTTTAGTGTTCATTCATTTTTAAATTACATAATTACATAGTTACATAATTATAATTGTTATAATTCTGTTTTGGTTACAGCTCTCCTTCCGCGAGTGTAAGTGGTTGTGAGGGCACGTGCCTGTTGTGTAATTCTTGTTCCTTTCCCTCGGGATTCCTCTTCGGAGCCTTCCTGGGGGAATGAATGTGTACTAATATTATTTGTTTTATTTTTTTACAGTTACCGATCTAGTTCGTTTCTGTAATATAGCAACGGTGTGAACTGTCTGGTTGAGTCCTGGGGATTCGGCTGTTGCTGCCTCCCCCCTTGTATTTTCGTCAGGGGCGTGTCTCCTTCTACTGGTAGTACTCCCGTGTCGACGGACAGCTCTCCAGTTCATTTTAGAACAGTCAGGAGGCTTGCCTCCTTGGGCGGATAACTTTCCTTCCGAGGGAAGTTTTTCCTGTCCAGGCTTGAGTTTTTTCCCTTTTGGGGGGTTCTTCTCTTGCCTTTTTTTCGTGCGACTATGCTCTTGGTGCTGAGCAGTCGCACCTGCAGTTTCGCTCAAGGGGCTGGGCAACTGCAGGAGCTCCTCTTCGGAGGATTGCTCCTTTTAGGTCACTGGCTGACCAGTCTCTTCCACGAAGTGTTTCTCTTTCGTTCGCGAGAGAGTACACTCATAGAGACTCCTCTTCGGAGGTTTCTTCTGTTGCTGTTGCTGTTGGCCTCCCTCGCCGTAAGGCCCTCCGTCCGCCTCGTCGTAAGGGCCTCTCATCTCCCTATAAGGGTGCTTGAGGCGCCCTTTTGGATCTCCGTTTGCAGCCTACAACTCCTTTTTCTCGATCTTCCGCCTTGGTGCAGATGGACAGCAGTCTGATCTCGTCTTCCGACGGGCAACGGTCTTCCCGACGGACAACGGTCTGCCCGACGGACAGCGGTCTTCCGACGGACATCATTCTCCCGGCGGACAACGATTCCTTCGGGGCAAAGGGTTGCCCCCACGGGGGTTCTTCCCTTGCGTGTCATGGTTTCCCTGCGCGCCCTTCTGCTCATCAGCGCGCTCCTGTTCGTCAGCGCTTTCAAGATGATCTTCCCTGCGGTTCCTGTTACGTGCCCTGTGCGCCCACGTTCGCCCTCGCGATCTAGAACTTCGGTTCAGGTCGGGGTCAAGGACTCTTCTTCTTTGCGCAGGCTTCCACGCGTAGCCTTCTGCTCGTCAGCGATCATCAGCTCGCCAGCGATCATCAGCTCGTCAGCGATCATCAGCTCGTCAGCGATCATCAGCTCGCCAGCTATCATCAGCTCGCCAGCGATCTCCGGATCCCCCAAGTGTGTTACAGCTGGCACGCCAACGTTCTCCAACACTTCTGAAGGAACATGGTTCGCCAGCTACTAGCTCACCTGCGCATGCTGATCGCCATCGCACGACCCTCAACTGTGGATGCTGATCGCCATCGCGCGACCCTCAACTGCGGATGCTGATCGCCATCGCGCAACCCTCAACTGCGGATGCTGCTCCTCATCGCACAACCCTGAACGATCGCCCTCCTGCGGATGCTGATCACCATCGCACCCTTTCACGCGATCATTCACCTGCGCATGCTGCTCGCCATCGCACAACCCTGCACGATCGCCCGCTTACGCATGCTGCTCCTCATCGCACAACCCTGAACGATCGCCCTCCTGCGGATGCTGATCACCATCGCACCCTTTCACGCGATCATTCACCTGCGCATGCTGCTCGCCATCACACAACCCTGCACAATCGCCCGCTTACGCATGCTGCTCCTCATCGCACAACCCTGAATGATCGCCCTCCTGCGGATGCTGATCACCATCGCACCCTTTCACGCGATCATTCACCTGCGCATGCTGCTCGCCATCGCACAACCCTGCACGATTGCCCGCTTACGCATGCTGCTCCTCATCGCACAACCCTGAACGATCGCCCTCCTGCGGATGCTGATCACCATCGCACCCTTTCACGCGATCATTCACCTGCGCATGCTGCTCGCCATCGCACAACCCTGCACGATTGCCCGCTTTCGCATGCTGCTCCTCATCGCATAACCCTGAAAGCTCGCCCTCTTGCGGATGCTGATCACCATCGCACCCTATCACGCGATCATTCACCTACACATGCTGCTTGCCATCGCTTACCATCACGCGGTCATTATCGCCAGCGATCTTCTTCACCTACGCGGCAGCACGATCCCTCGCCGTCACGCCATCGCTTGCGTTCGTCGCCTCGGACACGTGTTCATTTACCAGCCCACCCTCACGCCCACTCGCCTGCGCGCCCGCGCGATCGCTCGCCTGCGCGATCGCTCGCCTGCGCGCCCGCGCGACCGCTCGCCTGCGCGCCCGCGTGACCGCTCGCCTGCGCGACCGCTCGCCTGCGCGACCGCTCGCCTGCGCGACCGCTCGCCTGCGCGACCGCTCGCCTGCGCGACCGCTCGCCTGCGCGACCGCTCGCCTGCGCGACCGCTCGCCTGCGCGACCGCTCGCCTGCGCGACCGCTCGCCTGCGCGACCGCTCGCCTGCGCGACCGCTCGCCCGCGCGACCGCTCGCCTGCGCGCCCGCGCGACCGCTCGCCTGCGCGCCCGCGCGACCGCTCGCCTTTGCGCGACCGTTCACCTTTGCGCGACCATAGTTCACGGCGAATTCCACAGCCGGTGGTAGCAGCAGGGACGCGTGCTCCTAGACGGCACTCGGGATCACCTCCATCCAAGCACAGGTTGGTAGTGCAGGACGAAGACAGGTCAGTACAGCATTCTTCCCCACCTTCTTTTCAGGCAGGTACCGTCGTGCCCACTCCAAAGGATCGCCCGACCCCTTTCACCTTAGCGAGGATTTCGGACTCTGTGTCCTTGGAGCAGCAGACATGGTTTGGTCCGCTGGCACGGGCGTTAATGAGGGTTATGAAACCAGCACTCGCCGGCCAGGGTAACAAACCAGCGGCTGTCTCTCCTACGCTGAAGAGAAAGAGAGGAGTGGACTTCGTGGTGACTTCCCCCAGGGCGAAGTTGGTTCCCAAGAGGTCGGTCTCGAGGGTCCCCTCTCCTGCACGAGTACTCTCTCCTTCTCCCGCCCTGGAAGGATTTTTGGCGGGGGGGCTTTCCGTTCAAGATTTCTCCATCGGACAAGGGGTGACTGCTTACCTCTTCCTCTGGGAGCTTACCAGGTTCTTTCCCTCTTCGGTTACGGCCCGAGGTTTGGTTCAAGGAAGCTACAGGAAGATCAAGGGTACTTTCCTCTTCTCGAGCTCAGGCACCTTGGCCTTTCATCGTTAAGTATCTACTTGCGGACAAGCTCGATGTTGTACCATCTGGACGCGATGACTGAAGGCTTCCTTCGGGTGTCTCATCTGTGGAGGTCGACGACCTCAGACACCCTTCCATCCTTGAGAAGAGTTTTGTCTGTGCCCAAGGACAGAGACTTAGACAGCTGCTGTGCGGAGTAAATCGACTTCCGGTTTCACTCCTCCAAGGCGCTTTCTTCCAGACTCTGCAGGGCTCCAGCGCCCTTTTCTTTCAACCACGTCGGCCTAAGTTATCGGCTACGACAACTGGGACAAGGTGTCCAATTGCAGTTCCCTCCTGTCAGGAACAGATGGCACGGGAGACTCCCCCGGGGGGGCATAGTCCTAAAAGGAGTTCACGAACTCTAGGATTGCAGGTTTTTTCGCTGGGAGGATGCTTAAGGTTACTCATCCGAATGACAGCTTCCCGATGCCCATTCCCGCACAATCTCTGTGAGTAGCCAAGGATATCGCGCCTGCCGTCTCTGTCAGCGAATTCAGTGTCTCTGAACCTCTATGCCATAGCGTCAGCAGAGTTGCCCGGTTGGGCAGAATGATCCATACCTTAGGCGAAGGTCTTCCTTAGGATCATCGACGGCTTCACCCCCGGCCCCCTCAGTCGATCCTTTCTTGTAAGGAAGGATCTGAGAGGGGATGTCCATAGTCGACCTCTCAGCCCTGATCAAGTTTGTCGAACAAACTTCGGCCAGTGTAGACCAGCAGAATCGATCAGACTGGTAACGAGGCGACAGGACTCCTTTAACCCTGGATCGGAAGGACGGGTACTTTCAGTTTCCATTCCATCCATCTTCCAGGGTGCTCGTCGAATTCAGCCTAGACTGCAAGTTTTCCTGCTTATGATGCAGTGTGTCTATCCCGCCGTGGCATAGCAGGTTTGTTTCCCCAGAGAACTCTCCCTGCCTTCCTCTTGGCCGCTCAGGTGCAGGCTTCCGCCTCCTCTGCTGTTTGGAGGTCTGGTCAACTCCGGTAGGCTCGGGTTTCGACCTTCTTCAGCGCCGGGACGAGCTTCCGGATGCTGACCATGAGTGTGGGCTCATGGTATTTTGCTTGGAGCCTTCTCTTCCTTTGCCTCAACATCTGGAGTATCTGGCCATGATATTGAGTCAACCGCCTTACCACATTGGAAACCCCGCTTCTCGTCCGTCCAGTGAGGTTAAGCAACGTCGGTACTTGGATGGGTGACCACCTGGGGACGCCAGATTCTGTTACCACATCCTCCGAGCCTTCCTTTCGGTTGACTGTGGCAAGACTGAGGAGAGTCGCAGTACCTGTTCTCAGTCAAGCAGAGCTTTCAGCCCTACCTTGGAACGTTTCCTAGTTCTTCTTTCCTCATTGACCCGTCTATAGTCCGAACGGTCGCCTCAGGATAAGTTCCATGTGGGGCGATCCAAGTTCCGGTGGCTTCAGGCAATGTTTAACCGGACTCCCTGGCCCTATGGGACCAGCGGAACTATTAAACCTGCAATGGGTGTTGACCTATGGAGCCTCTTGATGGTAGTGGATATTCTTGTCCTTTCCCCACATTCTTGATGCGGTTCTCGGACTTGTCAAAGGAAAGGGGGGGGGCATGTTCCGGTCCAGGCCTATGGTCAAGACCTGAAGGATACCTCTCCATCATTCAGGCAGGCTTAAGGGCCTTAGTCTGGCCCCTCTTCAGATCCTACAGCTCCTGCCAAGTCGCCCCGTTGCGCGTCGACTTCATTCTAACCAGCAGGGGACGCATTTTCACACCTTCACATCTTGCAGTAGAGATACCGGGATGATTGAGATTCTCTCAATTCCACCATCGGCTCTCTCATTCCAGGCAGGGGAATGTTTCTTTCAGACGATCCGAGCAGAGCCTCATAGAGAGAGTGTACCTAGGGGTCTTTGACCTTGGGTAACCAGCAAGTGCTGGTCTGGGGGACCTGATCGCAACACCTTGGAACCTCAAGCTTCCACTAGTCTTCCCCCCAGTCTCAGACCCCGAGACTCTGGCAAGATGCATTCCGGTGATGGTGGGACAACTTCGACGCCTGCGTCTTCCCTCCTTTTTGTCTGCGGACAATGGGTCTCAACAAAACCAGGTTGTCTGTCAACCTTTCAATGGGAGAGCTCCACTGGGACTATGCGCAGAACGGTTTCTGGACCCTCTGCTTCCCCTGACGGAACTCCCGGGAGAGCTTCTCCCACGGCGCAGACTACTCAAGCAACCACACTGCGACATCTCTCCCAAACCGGGGCGTCGCTTCGGCTTCATGCCTGGAGACACTACGCTTCCTCCTCTAGAAGAGACAACCCGCTACAGTCGCGGTACTGAGGTCGCGTCATCTGCGATAGTCATCCACAGGGGTCTCCCAGGCAAAGTGAAGAGTCTAAGGTGGTTGGTGCCGTGGGAGATATACCTCTTCCCGTGAGGCCTCTTCTCCAGCAATAACGGTCTTATTGCCTTTCGGCGGGAGGAAACTCCTTTCCGCTCTCGGCAATGAAGCCTGTCGCTCAGCCTTTCCCTGACCTTCAGGCTTAAAGGAATAACTTTTTCCTGCCCGCTGGATCTATCCTCGCTCATGCGAAGCTACGATCGTCCCTGCCCTAGTCGGAGGAAGACCTCCAACTTGGAGCATGGCTCGGATTTTTAGTCCTTTAAGAGATCTTCTCAAGACCCTTTTACGACAGGCCTCGGATTGTATTCCGCCTTGGGTCTTCTGCTCACTCTGGCCACGGCCAGTGTGTAAGCAATCTTCTTGGTCTCTTACTACTCCCCCCTTTCTAAGGAAGAGGGGAAGGCAACATTCAGGCTCGCTCCTGAGTTGTTGGCTAGACTCAGAATCTGAGGATCCCGACCCTTCGGTCCGATTCATTCAAGATTTCGAGTCTCCATTCTGTGTCTGATGTCCCAAGACCTTCTCTTTCTTGCCAGTAAGGAATCGAGAGGTTAGCGCTGGGAACAGCTGCAGTTTGGCCTCAGTTGCAGCCGATTTGGGAACACAAGGAGGACATGGGGGGAGAGTCACCAGTATACCTCTTCAGCCCGGACTCAAGGACATTCATCTCGACCTGTCTTCAGACCCTCCCCCGTCACGTCGCCCTACAGCACGATGTTGGATACATCACAACGTCCCTCGCCTTCGAGTAATACTACTCTGTGACGCAGGTGCTACAAGCTGGAGTCTGGAAGCGTCTGATGACCTTCGCAGCCCGCTTCCTGCAGGGCGTGACCCACAGGAGTCTCGATACGTTTTCTATCGCTTTGTGGTGGCTACACAACAGCTGGTCTAACCTCAGGCTCCTTTTTGGACAGGTAGCAGAAGGTTGAGGGCATTGTTATCAGGTTTTAGTCTGCATGAACGAAAGAAGTATGTCTGGCCCTTACTTCTTTCTTCATCATCCCCTCTACGGGGAAGCAGCATCCTGGTCTCTGCATAGCTGACCTCGAACCTCTGCAGGTAAACCATGCTTCCTTGTGTTCCGAGTATTGAGTCAATACTGTCGCGTCCCCCATACCCTGACGAGGTGGTATTGGGAACGTCCTAACCCAGAGTTCCTTCTGGAACTCCAGGTCAACTGCCTAGGACGGGTCACACTTCTTTCTTCACACACAAGCTTACGTAGGCCACATGGTTCCTTGCGCAGCAAGGAACTTGTGAGGTGCAGGGACTCCTTTTCTCGAGTGCGACTCACTCGGATTCTGAGTCCCCGGGTAAAGCCAAAGCCAGTATGGCTGGGGACTTTCCACCCTTCCTAAGGGATAAGTCACCCTTTGTAAATAGCGTGGTTTGTATTTCGGTTACGGAACAAATGACAAATTCGAAGATAATTTGTATTTTTCCTAACCATACAAACCTTAGCTATTTACACATATTTGCCCGCCAGTCCTGTCCCCCAAGACAAGTCCTACCTCTAAGTGAAAGTGAATATTCACTTGTGTGTGAGGGGGAGGAGGGGTAGCTAGCTACCACTCCCCTACCCCCCCACTAACTAGCGCGGGGGTAATACACCCTCGTTAAATTCTAATGGCTCGCCATTTCAGCTACGCTAAAAGTAATAACCCTTTGTAAATAGCTAAGGTTTGTATGGTTAGGAAAAATACAAATTATCTTCGAATTTGTCATATTTAAGCCCTATTGTTGCAGCTCAACAATTAGTCTAGATTAAGCTTTTACAGGACACCTAATTGTTTATCAAAGCATCAGTTAGTCTACATTATCAGGGTATGAAATGTGGATCTAGTCTGATTGTACTCATGAGACAGATATGGAGTACTTGCTTGGATTGCACCATAATGCAGATAAGATTAACATAATCTCATTTATGAATGATTATACAGAATATTGCTACACAGATTTTGATTGATTGATGCTTGATTTTTATATAGCTTATATAAAGTATTGGATACTATAAAGCTTCCTCTTTACGAGCCGGTTGCATTGTCGTTACGTACTTGTAATTGTCATAGATAGTGAATACCTCTTAAGAGAGATTTCCCCCACCTATGGAAGATTCCCATTTAAATGACTCGGAAGTCTGTATCTGCGTAGAAATAAACAACAAATTTAAAACGTAATTTGTATTTTAGGCAAAAGTCCTGCCTCAACCACCCTTCCAATCTTCGACTAGAATAGAGTGAAGTCAACTGGCAGCCATACATGACACTCCACATTAGCGTGGTTGCTAGGTTACCAATCATGGTACAGCAGAGCCCATTTTCTTTTATTTTTATCTAGTCGTAGAAAATGGAACCAGGAGTAACCCATTTAGATGACTCAGGCTTTTTTAGCTTAGAAAAATACAATTTTTAAGAAAAAATATGTAGTATTTTCTTAGCAAGCATATGAGCTTAGAGCCAAATTTCCATAATAGATATGAATTTGAATAAGGGGGGAGAGAAATTTTATGGGTAAAAGACTGGGAAATCTTATAAGCTTTTATGGTGTTGTATTCCAGTTTGGCATTTATAGCAGCAATATGCAATTCATTTATTTTATTCTTCTTTTCCTCTAAAGTACATATCTGCATTACAGTATCTCTCACTTGTCTTACCTAGCTCAGACCACTCTGTAGAGCTAAAGGTTCTTTGCCAAACCTTTTAGCCTAAGCTTCTGTGCGCTCACTTTTATATTCTATTTCCTTTGGTCTCCTTATTTAGTTATTTATCTTTTTAAACTTTGCCATGCCCTAGTTACTACCCCCATAAGACCAGCCCTATAAAAGGGATTTTGACGAAGGAAAAATCCTTTCACTGGGCGACACGGGTCGGAGCCCAGAAAAGCAGTATTATTCAAGGGAGTTAAAGGCCTGTGGAATTAATAGATTTCAAGAGATGGAATGTATTTAACCGTTTTACCCCCAAAGGACGTACTGGTACGTTTCACAAAACACATCCCTTCACCCCCATGGACGTACCGGTACATCCCTGCAAAAAAATGCTATTTACAATTTTTCAATATTTAACTTAGCCGCTGATTATATAGCTGCAACTCTGTTGCCCGACAGACAACTCTACGGTAAAAACTCGCCAGCGATCGCTACACAGGTTGCGGGTGTGCCCAACAGCGCCATCTGTCGTACAGATACCTAGTACTCAATGTAAACAAAGACTCAATTTTCTCTCTGTCGAGCTATCGACAAGACGTACTTACTCGCTGTTGCTAAATTGGAGTTTTTTTTTCACAACTAATTGGTGAAGTACTTTATTCTAGTTTTGAGCTTTCGCTATGCAGGTGTTTTATCTTCATCTTAAATCTTGAACTCGTTTTGGATAGATTTAATTATGGTGACAAAGAGAGTATGGACTTTCTTTCACTTTTAAATGGCCGACCCTTCCCTTAGACGGAAGTGTGTTTAGGCTTTTAGTAATTATATCACGTTATAGATTTTCCTCTATATATTTTATATCTCTCCGCCTTTATTAGGCCTCTTCGATTAACTTTCCATTTATTATAAACATATTAAAATAATTTTAATGTTTTGTTTATATAGACCTTTCCTGAGAGTAGGCGGTCCTAACTTGGAAACCGAAGTTAATCAACGTTGAGCCCTTTATATCGTTATGAGCTAAGGATTTAAAACTTTTTAAATGTAATATTTTATGAAAGATTTTCTTTGATAGTCTTCGTACTGTTTTCAAAGATGAACTAACGTTTAGTTTATTTATGCTACGCAGTTGTTGACGTTCAGGACGTTCAACATGCGCTCTATCGTTACGATAGAGAGAGAGTGTATCACGGTTTCACTTTGCAGTAAGAGTAAATCGATTCTGACGTTTTGTTCATTCTTTCTTAGCTTAAATGTTTTAAATTCTATTTTAAAGGAACTTTTTATTTGAAAAACCTTTCAGTTTTTTCCTTTAGTCAAATAACATGTTTTTTTGACGAAATATAATTGGGCTCTTCTCTCAGGTGCGAAATCAAGAGAGAAAGAGAGAGAGAGATAGAGACGGAGGGAGAGAGAGGAGATAAAACGTTCCGTTCAAGCGGGTAACGTTGTTCTCGAGTTACTCTCGTCCCTAGTCGCTGTACGGGGAGGTAGGATAAAACGTTTTAGTTTTTTATTCTCGTCCCCAGGCTATGTGCGGTGAGAGATTGAAAACGTAGTTATATGAACTAGTGTTTAGTCTCTTTCCCAGCCACTGATTTTTTTTTATCTTAAAATATGTTTTCTGTTTATTGCTGGTATTAATGAGCTTGCATTATACGACTGATTTCGCAATTACTACCTTTTAATGAAGGGTAGAATTGCGTGTTTCAGGTAGAAATCAGTAAAAGTTTCGATTTCAGTGAAATAAGTGCAAAACAGAAAATCGAAGTGATAAAGTGATATGCGCAAAGTGTTACAGTGTTGCGTCCGAGGGTTCGTCTGTTCGTGCCTGTCGTTCACCTAGTCCGGGACCTCTTACATGCTCCCAAGCCCAGGGGAGAAGTAATGTCAAACGACTTATGGGTTCGAGAGGCCTTGACCAACGAACAGACGTTTTCCCTCTATGGTATCGGGTGTATCTTACCAAGATCTCCCCTACCATAAGACGAGAGAGACGTTTCTCCTCGTCATCCGAAGGCTTTTCGCATAAGAAACCTGTCACAAGGTTTCGAAGCCCTTAAGCGAAAGTCAGTCCTTTCAGGACAGGTCCAGCGTCCTGGTTACAACCATTAGGACAGCTCTGACCCTATGCAGTCATCGGATAACTGCTCGCCGCCTAACAAAAGCGTAACACAGACTCTGAGAGTCTTTTTTTGTAGGCAAAGTGTTGCGGTCACAGACGTTACCCTCGTCTCTTACCACAACCATTTCCATTGATCCTTAATGGGTTGTATGGCAAGACATGCAGTATATGCTTGCCTCCCTTATGGAAGACTATTCTTCCGATTAGTCCGTTGAGTCTAGCCGTTTATCTCATCGATATCCTGGCTTTCAGCCAACCTAACGTTCCTTTGTGCTTACTGTTGACGTTGGCGTAGCTTAGTCACGTCAGTCAGGTTGTTTAGAACCACACTCGATGCGGTCTCGTGTGGTTTTTCAGCCGCATTTGGACGTTAGGCCACTTGCTGATGCTCCTGTTGACGTTCAAGACGTTCACTAACAATCGGAGTTGACTTGTTTTGACGCTGTGCGTCAACCTCCGCATTCTAGAGTTGTTTTGACTGCTCAGTCTAGGCAGTCAAAGCAGTCTCGAGTGGACGCTGTGCGTCCTCACGCACCTGTTGTGGTTGACAGTTCAGTTGTTGTCAGTTCACAGACCGTCAAGCAGTTACATGACGTTGCGTTCTGGTCCGCTACTAATGCACCAGTGAGTGTGGACTCTGCTTTTAAAGCATTGCCACCACGGTAGGTCTCTCCCTTGCTTGAGACTCAGCTTTTATCGGACAAGGTTCCTGTAGATGAGGAAGTTGCTGTTCCCCCTCCTACTGATATTCCCTTGAGGACTCTGTCAGATGGAGAGGAGCCTAAAGCTGCTTAGCCTCCTATGGACTTTAATTAAATCATGATGATTTTTTTAAGGATCTTTGTCCGGATCTTTTGTAACTGCTGCTCCTCGTTCGCCTAAACGTCAGAGCTTACACTAGGCCTAGCTACATCGAAGCCGTTGTTTTTAAGCTAGTGCTCTCTCGCTCTCCTAGAGAGCTTTACGTTGGCTAGGCGACTGGTTTTTCACCAGGAGGAGTTTGGGGGATACAGCCTTTGCTTTCCCTTCTTTTAAACTGGTTTATAGAGCGAGAGTCTGATATGACACGAGAGAAGTTCTCGGCTTGGGAGTTCATGCCTCTGCCCAGATAGACTTCTCAATTCTCGTAGACTCTCCCTGGCGCCTGGCCAGGAGACGCTCCAAGTTGTTTACAGGTCAACTTCACAGCTGTTTTCGAGCCTTTGAAGTTTTGCTGTACAATTATGTCACGCATAACAAGGCTTTCAGGGATGGTAAACGGTACCGCCTCAGTCGCTAACCCCGTCTGTTGCCACACCTGCTCCCGTAGACCCTAAATGGGCTTTGCTGCAAGACATGCAGTCCAAGCTTGCGTCCTTGATAGAGGACTTTAATGCGGAGAAGGTTGCTACCGAACCTTCTGGCCAACAACCTTCCAACCGGTCGGTTGTGCGCCCTGTTGACGCTGAGGTAACCTACTCGCGTCTGCCAGTTGAGGTGGTTCCTCCACCGATGCGACCCAGTGTGGGTTGCCAGCCGCACGTTGACGTTAAGCGACGCTCGGAGGTGGTTGTTGACGTTCAGGACGTTCAACAACCAGCAGAGGTGACTTGTTTTGACGCAGTGCGTCAACCTCAGCAACCCGGTAGGGTGTTGACTGCACAACCCAGACGGTCTAGACAGTCTCGGGTTGACGCTGTGCTTCCTCGCGCACCCGTGGTTGTTGACAGTTCACAGACTGTGCAGCAGTTCCATGATATTGCGTCCGGCTCCGTCACGCATCCACCAGTGTGACCGGACTCAGCGAGCCAGACGTTGCCCACTCCGTTGCCGTTTCCTCATCAGTTTTCGGATGAGGAACCCTCTGATGAGGACGTTGCTGAACAACAAGACGATCAGCCCCCAGAATAGATCAAGCCCTGCTATCCATCCAGAAGATGCTGAAGAAGGAACACTGCTCAGTCAGGCTGTGGATGAGTCTGGTAGGGACGCTGTCATCCGTGGAACAATTTGTGTCACTAGGAAGACTACACCTCCGTCCTCTTCAATACCATCTAGCTTTTCACTGGAAAAAGGACAAGACGCTAGAAGCGGTCTCGATCCCGGTTTCCGAAAAGATAAAGTCTTGTCTGACTTGGTGGAAGGACAATATCAACCTAAGAGAGGGTCTTCCCTGGCTGTTCAGACTCCCAACCACGTTCTCTTCTCGGACGCATCGGACGTGGGCTGGGGCGCGACACTAGACGGTCGGGAATGCTCAGGACTGTGGAACTCGAGTCAGAGGAGCATGCATATCAACTGCAAGGAGCTGTTGGCAGTACATCTGGCCTTGAAAAGCTTCAAGTCTCTCCTTCGAGGCAAAGTGGTGGAAGTTAACTCGGACATCACCACGGCCTGGGCGTACATCTCCAAACAAGGAGGTACCCACTCACTGACGTTGTACGAGATCACAAGGGACCTGCTCATCTGGTCAAAAGGTCAAGACATCTCCCTAGTAACGAGGTTCATCCAAGGCGACTTGAACGTCATAGCAGATTGTCTCAGTCGGAAAGGGCAAGTAATTCCAACCGAATGGACCCTCCACAAGGATGTGTGCAAGAGACTTTGGGCCACTTGGGGTAAAACCATCCATAGATCTCTTTGCAACCTCGCTGACCAAGAGGCTTCCAATCTATTGCTCTCCAGTCCCGGACCCAGCAGCAATACATATAGATGCTTTCCTCCTAGATTGGTCACATCTGGATCTCTACGCATTCCCACCGTTCAAGATTGTCAACAAGGTACTGCAGAAGTTCGCCTCTCACGAAGGGACAAGGTTGACGTTAGTTGCTTCCCTCTGGCCCGCGAGAGAATGGTTCACCGAGATACTTCGATGGTTAGTAGACGTTCCCAGTAGTCTTCCTCTAAGGGTAGACCTTCTACGTCAGCCACACGTAAAGAAGGTACTCCAAAGCCTCCACTCTCTTCGTCTGACTGCCTTCAGTCTATCGAAAGACTCTCGAGAGCTAGAGGCTTTTCGAAGGAAGCAGCCAGTGCGATTGCTAGAGCAAGGAGAGCTTCTTCCATTAGAGTCTACCAATCGAAGTGGGAAGTCTTCCGAGACTGGTGCAAGTCAGTTTCTGTATCCTCGACCAGTACCTCTGTAGCTCAAATAGCTGTTTTTCTCTTATACCTGAGAAAAGGACGATCCCTTTCAGCTCCCACTATCAAGGGCTACAGAAGCATGTTGGCATCGGTCTTCCGGCATAGAGGCTTAGATCTTTCCAAACATAAAGATCTGCAAGACCTCCTTAAGTCTTTTGAGACCACCAAGGAGCGTCGTTTGGCTACCCCTGGATGGAATTTAGACGTGGTACTAAGATTCTTCATATCAGACAGGTTGGAGCCGTTACAATCAGCCTCCCTGAAAGATCTCACTCTTAAGACTCTTTTCCTGGTATGCTTAGCCTCGGCTAAAAGAGTCAGTGAGATTCATGCCTTCAGCAAGAACATAGGATTTTCGTCAGAAAAAGCCACTTGTTCGCTACAACTTGGTTTTCTAGCCAAAAATGAGCTGCCTTCTCGGCCTTGGCCTAAATCTTTCGATATCCCCAGCTTATCGGAGATTGTAGGCAATGAACTAGAAAGAGTCTTATGCCCTGTTAGAGCTCTTAAGTTCTATTTAAAGCATACTAAACCTTTACAAGGCCAATCTGAAGCTTTATGGTGTTCAGTTAAGAAACCATCCTTGCCTTTGTCAAAGAATGCTTGGTCAGACTTTATCAGATTGTTAATACGAGAAGCTCATTCACATCTGAGTGAGGAAGACCGAACTTTGCTTAAGGTGAAGACGCACGAAGTTAGAGCTGTAACAACTTCCGTGGCCTTTAAGCAAAATATATCTCTGCAAAGTATAATGGACGCAACCTATTGGAGAAGCAGGTCAGTGTTCGCATCATTTTACTTGAAAGATGTCCAGTCTCTTTACAAGAACTGCTACACACTGGGACCATTCGTAGCAGCGAGTGCAGTAGTGGGTGAGGGCTCAACCACTACAATTCCCTAATTCCATACCCTTTTAATCTTTCTCTTGAAATGTTTTTATTGTTGTTTTTTGGGTTGTCCGGAAGGCTAAGAAGCCTTTCGCATCCTGGTTGATTTGGCGGGTGGTCAAAGTCATTTCTTGAGAGCGCCTAGATTAGGGGTTTTGACGAGGTCCTGTTGTATGGGTTGCAACCCTTGATACTTCAGATCCTAAGAGGATCGCGAGGCTCCGTAAGGAAGACGTACTTAAAAGGCAGAGAAATTGTTCAAGTCGACTTCCTTACCAGGTACCTATTTATTTTGTTTTTGTTATTTTGATAACTTCTAAAATGAAATAAAAACTCTTAGCTCTTAAAAGTGTAAACATATATTGCTGGTCTCTACCCACCCCCCTGGGTGTGAATCAGCTATATAATCACCGGCTAAGTTAAATATTGAAAAATGTTATTTTGATAATAAAATAAATTTTTGAATATACTTACCCGGTGATTATAAATTAAAGGACCCTCCCTTCCTCCCCAATAGAGACCCAGTGGGACGAGGAGAAAATTGAGTCTTTGTTTACATTGAGTACTAGGTATCTGTACGACAGATGGCGCTGTTGGGCACACCCGCAACCTGTGTAGCGATCGCTGGCGAGTTTTTACCGTAGAGTTGTCTGTCGGGCAACAGAGTTGCAGCTATATAATCACCGGGTAAGTATATTCAAAAATTTATTTTATTATCAAAATAACTTTTTTTTTTTTTTTTTTTTTTTGAGAAAATTCAGGCATTTTCCAAGAGAATGAGACCAACCTGACCTCTCTATGACAAAAATTAAGGCTGTTAGAGCAATTTGAGAAGTATATACTGCAAAATGTGCTTGAATAAAAAATAACCCTTGGGGGTTAAGAGTTGGAAATTTCCAAATAGCCTGGGGGTAAAAGGGTTAAGACACATGAAAAACATAAGGATGACTAAAGCTAAAAATCTTAGTAGTTCAGATGAAGGAAGAAGGAAGTCACTGATCAGTGCAGTATGAGAATGTCCCTCAAAATACTTTTCCTGTAGTGGACAAACTTTACTGGGCAGCCATACCTGTCACAATTTTGTATACATTGAAAAAATAAATCCTTCTCATTCCTTCTTTGAGATTTCTAATAGTTAAAAATACTATTCTGTAAAATGCTATTTTCTTGAAGCCCTGTAGGCGTGGTACTATTCTCAATATGCATTGAACTGCTCGCTGTAGATGTTATAAAAGGTACTGTGCAATGTACTTTCCTGGGCGTATTGCTTTTCTGCTTTTTCCCTTTCATTTCTTGTCCATTTCCTTTGGTCATTCAAAACTGTCTGTACAACTTCTTCATCTTATCTATGCCCTAATTTTCCTCTGTCTTTGTTAAGATTTTTATATTTTTCTTACCCCCTACAAGAAACTATGAATGTGTCTTAAATATTTATAAACTATAGTTTTATACTTGAAGTATTAACAGCTGGACACTTCACCTACCATTACTTAATGTCGGTTTTGTACTCTATATGCAAGTCACAGAAGCATTGATACAGGTTTCCAGTTTCATTAGAAGTTGTAGTGCTATTATCAAGTCATTTCACCAGACCATAAAGTAAAAAAATAAAATTTTAACAATAAAATTTCACACTTTTAAACTTGAGGGATGTTCACATTACTTCTTCAGAAGCTCAGTTTAATTAATACTATCGCCTGAAATTTTTTAAGCTTTTAAAATTTTCTCCTTTCCTTTTCCTTCAATAAATACCTGATTTAAAGTTAAAATTATCCTTATCCTCTTGATACCAAAAGACCGTGAGCATGTATATTACAAACATCAGGTGAGTATAGAAATAAGAAATTTTATTATTAAAATTCTTTTTATTTTTAAGATCCTCCTCTGGTGTTCATATTGCTGACTACCACACTCTGCTGGTGGTAGGATGACAGTGATGGAAAGAGATGGGGTAAATTGAATTAAAACATAATATACCATGGTTAAGATTTACTGACCTGGTCTAGACTATATTTAACAAACCATTTTGAAATACAAGACTCCAGATTGTTTACTAAAGCTATTTAAAATACCAAACTTTAGCTTGTAGTTCTTGATCTAAATGATACTTTTGATTGGTACTCAATTGATTTTTAAATTAAAATCACATATACGCTTAGATAGGAGAGCTATGAGTGAACTAAACTCAAAATCATTTATACCACTATCAGTCCTAGAACCTAGCAAACTACGTAAGTAAACTAGAATTCTTTAAGATAATGTTTAGCAAAAACTGACTTGGTATACCATTGAGCTATTGCTGAAACTCTTAAAAAAATGTTTCTAACTACTATTATCATGTACAGTACCTTCACTTTCAAGCATTTTATAAGATTTAGATCTAATTCTTTGTGAGCTACTGTGACCAAACTTCAAATTCTGAATGATATTGCCTTTTTCATTTTTGGTCATAGGGCAATTAAGAACCCTCAACCCACAAAACAAATTTTCAATATTAAACTTACCCGATAATCATGTAGCTGTCAACTCCGTTGCCCGACAGAATTCTATGGAGGGATACGCCAGCTATCACAATACTAGAAGGGGGTGTACTTACCAGCGCCACCTGTGGCCAGGTACTCAATCATTTGTTGTTGACACCTCCTCAATTATTCCTCTGTCGTGCTTCCGGCTAGACGTTCTGGGATACGCTTATGGTCTTCGAGTTTATTCATGGATATTTGGTGAAGTATTCTCTTAGATTAACGGCTGTCGCATTACTGGAATCTTTTTTATATTAGCTAGATAGCTTTTATATAAATACTGGTTAACGGTTAATGAATTTTTGCTTGTTTTTGGATCACCCTTTGACTAACTCTTTGAAACAAGATGTCTGACGTTTCGCAAGCTCCCTCCCATAGGCGATTTAGGTCTTGCAATAGGCGTATTCCGAAAGCCTCGGTAGATCCTCACACCGCTTGTTCTGACTGTAGGGACAGGCCCTGTCTATTAGAAAATCGATGTGAGGAGTGCGCCGGACTTTCGGAATTGGATTTTGTCCGTCTTTTAAAATATTCATCTAAATTAGAGAGAGGTAGAGTTAGGAGAAGTTCTTCTCACTCTTCTATGTTTTCCTCACCTCATGATCCCCTACCTTTTCCTACCCCTGTAGTGGCTACCCCCGAACCTACTGTGTGCCCTCCGCCTGATATGTCAACTGTTTTGCGTGCTATTCAGGCTTTAGGAGATAAAGTAGAATCAGTGGTAAGTGACCATAAGTCTCTGATGGCCGAGGTTAAAGAACTAAAGGTCAAGAGTGCAGTGGGTGGAAATAGTGCCAGTGCTGTGACGAGTGCTAGTGTCTGTGCAGTGCCAAGTGCTAGTGGTGCCAGTGTGGTGCGTGAGGATTTTTCTGTGCGAGCCAGTCGTCCTCCCAGTCCGGGACCTCTTGCAAGCTCCCATGCCCAGGGGAGAAGCAATGTCGAAGGGCTTAAGGGTTCGACAGGCCTTGTTAGGCGCACAGAATTATCCTCGGTGGTTGCGGGCGTGTCTTCCTTAGACCGTCACTCCCACCTGCAGACGATTGAGCCCGTCTTCTCGTCCGCTGATCAACGTGCAGGGAAGAAACGTTGGTCTCAGGTCTCGAGACCGCTTAAACGTAGAGTTCAGTCAGCGAGTGCTCAGCCAGGTTGTAGTCATTGGCTCAGCTCCGACTCGCCTCAATCATCGGTCGACTGTACTCCGCCCAAGAGGAGTAAGGTTCTGCCTATACAGAGCCCGACTGTGACTTTACCTCAGTCTGTTATCGTTTCTGCCGACCCCAAGTGGACCCTGCTTCAGTCCATGCAAGCTCAGCTTTCGGACTTGATGCGTGAGTGTCGGGCTGAGAGTGTTGCTCCTCCTCCTCCGCCTACACTCCCTCCACCTGTTCTCGCTCCGCCTGTGCTCGCCCAGCCTGCACCTGCTCCGCCTGGTCGCAGCACCATCTGCCAGGCGTACGATGTTGAGCCACTTTCGGAGTTTGCTGTTCACAGTGTTGTTCAGCCTCAGCCTTCTTTAAGGCAACCCTTGCTTGGGGATCAGGAGAGTTATTCCACTCTTCCTCCTCCTCCTCTTGCTGCTCCACCTGTGGTGCAACTCTCGGTTGGGGTACAACAACCTCTCCCCTCCGTGAGTCTGTCTGCTCAACCATCGCTGCAGCGAGCTCAACCCTCCTCTAGGCAAGCTCCTCTACACCCTGGACTTGCGCCTCAGGAGCCTCAGCTTGCGAGAACTTTACCTTGTTCTGCGCAGCCTCAACCTCTTCATGCTCCACTCATCTCACAGGAACAGGAACGGACTACTCCGCCTCCGTCCTCCGCTCAGCTTGTGCAATCCTTGGGTTCAACTCTTGCTAGGAGTCAACCTCCTTCACCCATGCGCCTGCCTTCTGCTTCGTCTGTTGTTCAGCCTATGCAGTCTGAGCCTCAGGTTTTCCCTCAAGATGAGGAAACCTCTGTTATTGTTCCTACCCGTTCTGACTCTGCGGTTCAGCATTCTGGTCCTATTGCTTCGCTACCCTCTGCTGATGAAGTGTCGGATGATGAGGAGGCACACCTTGATCCCTCATCAGACGTGGAGGAGTCTAAGCTTTCTCCATTGTCTATTGATTTTAGAAAGGTCTTGACTTTTCTCAGGGAGATTTACCCAGACCACTTCGTCTCTGCTATTCCCCGCTCTCCTCCATCTGAGTTTTCGCTGGGCGTTCAACAAACTAAGTCCAACTATACGAAGCTTGTCCTAGCTAGATCCTCCAAGAGGGCTTTAAGGATCTTAGGGGAGTGGCTTCAGTCTAAACAACATCTTGGCAAGACTTCCTTCATGTTCCCTCCAACGAAGCTCGCTTCGAAAGGTTGCGTTTGGTATGCCACAGGGGAAGCACCAGGCTTGGGAGTACCTGCCTCTGCCCAGGCTGACTTCTCAAGTCTGGTGGACTCGCCTAGGAGGACTGCGATGAGACGCTCGAAGGTTTGTTGGACCTTCTCAGACCTGGATCATCTTCTGAAAGGGTTGTTCAGAGCTTTCGAAATGTTCAACTTTCTCGACTGGTGCCTGGGAGCCCTCAGCAAGAAAACCTCTCCTGCGGACAAAGATTCTGCCATGCTTATTATGTCCTGCATGGATAAGGCCATCAGAGATGGATCGGGTGAGCTAGCGTCGTTATTTGTATCAGGGGTGTTGAAGAAAAGGGAACAACTGTGTACCTTCCTCTCAGCCAGCATTACACCGTGCCAACGGTCACAACTCCTTTTTGCTCCACTCTCAAAGTTCCTCTTTCCCGAGGAGCTAGTTAAGGACTTGTCGGCTGCCCTGATACAGAAGGACACGCACGATCTTGTAGCCTCATCGGCTCGTAAGTCTAAGGTTACCACCTCTGTCCCCAAGACTTATCGCTCCCCAGTTGCTGATACCCCGGCTACGAGGTTCATACCGCCCTTTCGTGGTAGAGCCCCCAGCCGAGGAAGCTCCCGTCCAGACTCTCACAGGAGCAAGTCTAGGAAAGGACCCAGGACATCTAAGGGAAAGAACTGACTCTCAGATTCTCCAGACAACAGTAGGAGCCAGACTCAAGATCTTCTGGCGAGCCTGGGAGAAGAGAGGTGCAGACGCACAGTCTGTCAGTTGGCTGAGGTACGGTTACAGGATTCCATTCTGCCTCAAACCGCCTCTGACCACATCGCCCATCAACCTCTCTCCCAACTACAAAGAAGAGGACAAGAGGCTAGCATTACAACAGGAAGTGTCGCTACTTGTGGAGAAGAAGGCAGTGGTTATAGTCCGGGACCATCAATCCCCGGGCTTCTACAACCGTCTCTTTCTTGTGGCCAAGAAGACAGGAGGTTGGAGACCGGTGCTGTACGTCAGCTCTCTCAACGAGTATGTCACCAAGCAGACGTTCACAATGGAGACGACCAAGTCGGTCTTAGCAGCGGTCAGACAGGAGGACTGGATGGTCTCGTTGGACTTGAAAGATGCATACTTTCACGTTCCCATTCATCCAGACTCCCAACCTTTCCTGAGATTCGTTTTCGGAAAGGTTGTCTATCAGTTCCAAGCCCTGTGTTTTGGCCTAAGCACAGCTCCTATGGTCTTTACTCATCTGATGAGGAATGTAGCGAAATTCCTGCACTTGTCGAACATCAGAGCCTCCCTCTATCTAGACGACTGGCTGTTGAGAGCCTCCACGAGTCGTCGTTGTCTGGAGAACCTCTCTTGGACTTTAGATCTAATCAGAGACCTAGGTCTATTAGTCAATATAGAGAAATCTCAACTCATTCCCTCCCAATCCATTGTGTACCTGGGAATGGAGATTCAGAGTCGGGATTTTCGGGCTTTTCCATCGGCCCCCAGGATAAACCAAGCCCTAGAGTGCATCATGAGCATGCTGAAGAGGAGCAATTGCTCAGTGAGACAGTGGATGAGTCTCACAGGGACCCTCTCATCACTGGCCCTGTTTGTCGAGCTAGGGAGACTCCACCTCCGCCCTCTTCAATTCCATCTTGCGGCTCATTGGGACAAGGGCTCGACTCTAGAAGCAGTCTCTATCCCTATCAACCAAGAGATGAAGACCACTCTCCTGTGGTGGAAGCACAATCTCCTTCTCAAGGAGGGTCTTTCATTGGCCATCCAGACCCCCCACCTTCATCTCTTCTCGGATGCATCGGACTCGGGCTGGGGTGCGACCTTGGACGGACGGGAATGCTCAGGAGTATGGAACAAGGAACAAGGATTACTCCACATCAACTGCAAGGAACTGTTAGCAGTTCATCTTGCCCTGTTGAACTTCAAGTCCCTCCTGCTAGGCAAAGTGGTGGAGGTGAATTCAGACAACACCACAGCCTTGGCTTACATCTCCAAGCAAGGAGGGACCCACTCGAGGAGCCTTTACGAGATCGCAAGGGACCTCCTCATTTGGTCAAGAGGTCTAAACCTCACACTGGTCACGAGGTTCATCCAGGGCGATATGAATGTTTCAGCGGATCGCCTCAGCAGGAGGAATCAGGTCATTCCCACGGAATGGACCCTCCACAAGAGTGTGTGCAACAGACTTTGGACCTTGTGGGGTCAACCTACCATAGATCTGTTTGCCACCTCCATCACCAAGAGACTTCCGCTTTATTGTTCCCCTGTTCCAGACCCTGCAGCGGTTCATGTGGATGCATTTCTTCTGAACTGGTCCCATCTCGACCTGTACGCATTCCCTCCGTTCAAGATCATAAACAAAGTTCTGCAGAAATTCGTCTCGCACGAAGGGACACGGCTGACGCTGGTTGCTCCCCTTTGGCCTGCAAGAGAATGGTACACAGAGGTACTTCAATGGCTAGTCGACTTCCCCAGGACTCTACCTCTAAGAGTGGACCTTCTACGTCAACCACACGTAGACAGGTTGCACCCAAACCTCCACGCTCTTCGACTGACTGCCTTCAGACTGTCGAAAGATTCGCTAGAGCTAGAGGCTTTTCGAAGGAGGCAGCCAGTGCGATTGCCAGAGCTAGAAGAATTTCCACTCGTAGAGTCTACCAGTCTAAGTGGGAAGTCTTCCGTAGCTGGTGTAGAGCCAATTCAATATCCTCTACCAATACCTCTGTGATCCAAATAGCTGACTTCCTTCTTCATCTTAGGAATGAGAGATCCCTTTCAACACCTACGATTAAAGGGTATAGGAGCATGTTGGCCTCAGTTCTCCGCCACAGGGGTTTGGACCTGTCTTCCAACAAGGACCTTCAAGACATTCTCAAGTCTTTTGAGACGTCTAAAGAACGTCGTCTTTCCACTCCAGGCTGGAATCTAGACGTAGTCTTAAGGTTCCTTATGACATCTAGGTTCGAACCTCTCCAGTCAGCTTCCTTCAAGGATCTTACCCTCAAGACTGCTTTTCTCGTTTGCCTTGCAACAGCTAAGAGAGTCAGTGAGGTTCATGCCTTCAGCAAGAACATTGGTTTCACAACCGAATCTGCTACATGTTCTTTTCAGCTTGGATTCCTAGCAAAGAACGAGCTTCCTTCACGTCCTTGGCCTAGATCGTTCGAAATACCTAGCCTCTCCAACATGGTAGGTAACGAACTAGAGAGAGTTCTTTGCCCTGTCAGAGCTCTCAAATATTATCTGAAGAGGTCTAAACCTATTCGAGGACAGTCAGAAGCCTTATGGTGTGCCATCAAGAAACCCTCGAGACCCATGTCCAAGAATGGGCTTTCATACTATATAAGGCTTCTGATCAGAGAGGCACACTCTCACTTAAAGGAGGAAGACCTTGCATTGCTGAAGGTAAGGACCCACGAAGTAAGAGCTGTAGCTACTTCGTTGGCCTTTAATAAAAACCGTTCTCTGCAGAGCATTATGGATGCAACCTATTGGAGGAGCAAGTCAGTGTTTGCATCATTTTATCTGAAAGATGTCCAGTCTCTTTACGAGAACTGCTACACCCTGGGACCATTCGTAGCAGCGAGTGCAGTAGTAGGTGAGGGCTCAGCCACTACATTCCCTTAATCCCATAACCTTTTTAACCTTTCTCTTGAATACTTTTATTGTTGTTTTTATGGTTGTTACGGTAGGCTAAGAAGCCTTCCGCATCCTTGGATTTGGCGGGTGGTCTATTCATTCTTGAGAAGCGCCTGGGTTAAAGGTTTGGTAGAGGTCCTTTAGTAGGGTTGCAACCCCTTGTACTTTGGCACCTTTGGGTTGATTCAGCCTCCAAGAGGAACGCTGCGCTCAGTAAGGAAGACGAACTTTAAATAAAAGGCAGAGTAACGGTTATATTCGACTTCCTTACCAGGTACTTATTATTTCATTGTTATTTGAGATAACTGTTATATGAAATTTGGGATACTTAGCTATCCTTTAATCATGTACACTGGTTTTCACCCACCTCCCTGGGTGTGAATCAGCTACATGATTATCGGGTAAGTTTAATATTGAAAAATGTTATTTTTATTAATAAAATAAATTTTTGAATATACTTACCCGATAATCATGATTTAATCGACCCTCCCTTTCCTCCCCAGAGAGAACCAGTGGACCGAGGAATAATTGAGGAGGTGTCAACAACAAATGATTGAGTACCTGGCCACAGGTGGCGCTGGTAAGTACACCCCCTTCTAGTATTGTGATAGCTGGCGTATCCCTCCATAGAATTCTGTCGGGCAACGGAGTTGACAGCTACATGATTATCGGGTAAGTATATTCAAAAATTTATTTTATTAATAAAAATAACATTTTTTCTCCAAATAATACTGAATGGCTCGTAAGGGAAGCGGTTTTCTGCTGAAATGCTTTCCTCCATTTTTGGAGGTGTGTGAAAAAATTGAGGCAAACTCTTGGCCTTAAAATAATTTTTGGCTCTGAAGGAAGACAAGAGACAAAATCATCTCGTGTTCCTCAATGGTTACCTTGACAGACAATGTTTGTTGTCCACTTGTGTATTTAGCTGTAAGATCTTTAAGAGAAAGATGTCCGCTGTTTAAAATTTAGATTTTTTTAAATACTTTAAAATCCCATTCAAATTCCAGATTTAGTTATGGTATCAGCTCTTCTAGGAGAAGTACTCTCCAAAATCAAACCATTGTTCTCTAGTCTTGGGTTGTACCATAGCCTCTGTACCATGCTCTTCCACTGTCCTAAGGTAGAGTTCTCTTGCTTGAGGGTACACGTTGGCACACTATTTTATCTTATTTCTCTTCTTGTTTTTTTTTATTTTTGTGGTTTATGTATTAAAGATTTATTTTAATGGTGTTCTTCTTAAAATAGTTTATTTTAATTGTCATTACTTGTCTTTTAGATTTTTTATTTCCTCTTTCCCTCTCCTCACTGGGATATTTTTCACTGTTGGAGTCCTTGGACTTATATTATCCTGCTTTTCCAAATAGGTTTGTAACTTACTAGCAATTTGTCGTCGGCGGCGCCCACTCATGGCCGAGTATTGGGTTTTGTCGTTAGCCATCAGCCTCCTATCTGTGGGGTGGGAGCTTATGTCTGATGTGGCTGTTAAGTCCTAGTCTGTGGTGGAAGAGTCGCGGACAGTGTTCACAAGGGAGGGTAGGTGGTGGGCGGGGCTGTTCTAATCGCTCTCTCCTTCTTCTCCTCCTAACCTCCTCATTTTGTCTCCTCTCCTCGAAGTCCATGGTGCTATGCTGTACTGTACTCCTACAGGTTTTCCTGTCCCTGGCTGTTTCTTCCCATGAGGAAGGATCGATGTCAGTTAGAGCCAGGGTGCGCTTTAGTTGATCTTTATAGCGCATTTTCGGGGCTCCTCGTGGTCTGGTGCCCTGGGTCAGTTCTCCGTAGAATATTTTCTTTCGGAGCCTAGATGATCCATCCTATGCACGTGTCCTATCCAGCGGAGGCGGTGGTGGATGATGGTGGCCTCCACGCTGGTTAGCGAGGCACATTCTAAGACTTCAGTGTTGGTGGTGTGGCTCTCCCAGGGGATTTTCAAGATCTGCCTCAGTTTCATTGGTTGGAAGCGTTCTAGGTTTTTAAGATCGCTTCTATATAGCGTCCATGTTTCACATGCATACAGGAGCGTGGAGAGGACTACTGCCCTGAACACCATTATTTTGGTGGTCATTGTCAGTGCGTGGTTGTTAAATACGCGGCAGTTGAGTCGGCCAAAGGCTGAGTGGGCTGCCCTGAGCCTGTTCTCCACGTCATTTTTGCTTGTGGGAGCTGATGTTAGGATGCTCCCTAGGTAGGAGAACTGGTCCACCTGTTCTAACGGTTGGTCATTCACTGTGTTATTGAAGTTTGGGAGCATCAGTCCTGGTGGATGTTGGACGAGGGTCTTGGTTTTGTCTGTGTTGACTTGCATCCCAAAACGTTCGTAGGCAGAGTTGTATGCATCAGCTAACGACTGCAGGTCCTCTGCCGTCTGACCTGGGGTTGCATTGTCGTCAGCATACTGCAGTTCTCGCACTGCACACAAGGTGGTCTTGGTTCTGGCGCGGAGTCTAGCGAGGTTGAAAGCGCCTCCATCCATGCGGAAACGTAGGTCGACTGAGGGTGTGTCTGGGGGAATCTCGTTGAGCATTGCTGCGGTGTATAGCGAGAAACACGTTGGGGCCAGAACACAGCCCTGCTTCAGGCCGCCGTTGATGGGTAATGGGTCTGAAAGAGAGTTCTGGTGGCAGACTCTCCCAACCATTCCGTCATGGAGGGCACGCACCAGCTTGACAAAATCGGGTGGGCAGCCATATCTTTTGAGGACAGCCCACATGGCAGGTCGAGGTACTTTGTCGAAGGCCTTTTTCAAATCCCAGAAGATGAACATTATGGGCTGTTATTGTTCGAGGCTCTTCTCTTGTAGTTGTCGCGCACAGAAGATCATGTCTATGGTCCCGCGGGAAGGTCGAAAGCCGCACTGGGACTCTGGCAGGACGTCTTCTGCGAGAATAAGGAGGCGGTCAAGGAGAATCCGAGCGAAAATCTTACTCGCGATGCTTAGTAGTGATATTCCCCGGTAGTTGTTACAGTTCTCCCTGTCTCCCTTCTTGAAGATGGTAATGATGTTTGCATCGCGGAAGTCACTGGGGAGGGTCTTGGTCTCCCATATTTTCAGTATAAGGAGTATCAAACGGTTCCTCAAACCGGGGCCACCGTGAGTGAGGAGCTCCAACGGGATGTTGTCTGGCCCTGGGGCTTTGCCGGGCTTCATGCGCTGCAGGTCCTTGTTGAAGTCATGGATGGAGGGCGGTAGTGCCATCCAGTGATGGACGGGATGCTGCGGGGCCATTCGCAGGAGATCGTCTGGGGTGTCTGCTTGGTCATTGAGGAGGTTCTCAAAGTGAGACCTCCACCTGGCCAGGATGCCCTCGCTGTCGGTGATGGTCGTGGCCCCATCCGCGTCCTTCAGGCTGTCCACTGATGACCGTGTGGGACTGAATATTTCCTTTGTTGCTGCATAGAAGCTGCGCAGGTCACGTTGGTCAGGGAAACTCTGTATTTCTGCAGCTTTTCTTTGCCACCAGGTGTTCTGGGCCTCACGGATCCCTCTTTGGCAACCAGCTTCAGCCCCCTTGTGAGCACATTTGTTAGCTGCTATTGGTTGGTTTTCCAAAGTCAGGCGTGCTTGTCGTTTGGTTTCAATGAGAAGAGAGATGGTAGCATCATTCTCATCAAACCAATCCTGCCGTTTCTTGGTGGTGTAGCCTAATGTTTCTTCCGCGGCACGTGCCATGGCGTTTCTGAGGGTGGTCCAGTGGTGCTCAACAGTGGCCTGACCCACGGGGTCTGCGAGGTGTTGTTCGCAGGCCTCCTTGTAGTTCTGTGCCACCTGTGGGTTGCGGAGCTTACTACAATCAAAGCGTTGGTGTGGTACGCTGTCAGGTGCCCTTCTGGGTGGTCGTAGGGTCGTCACGGAGAGTCGGGAGATGAGGAGTCTGTGGTCCGTCCAGCAGTCGTCCGCTCCGGGCATGGATCGGGTGATGCGGACGTCTCCTCGGTCTCTGACTCTGGTCAGGACGGAGTCCAGGGTGTGCCAGTGTTTAGACCGTGGGTGTCTCCATGTGGTCTTTTGTCGCTTTGGTAACTGGAAGATGGTGTTGGTTACCACAAGTTGGTGTTCTGCACACAGACCCAGTAAGAGTTGGCCATTGGCGTTGCAATTTCCAATGCCATGGCGGCCGATGATTCCCTCCCACAGGTGATGGTCTTTGCCTACACGGGCATTAAAGTCGCCAAGCACAACGAGCTTGTCATTGGCGGGCACTGCCTGGATGGTGTGGTCGAGCTGGGTGTAGAAGGCAGCTTTGTCATCATCGATTGAGGTCATAGTCGGGGCGTAGACAGAGATCAGGGTGAGGTGTCTGTCCCGCATGATGGGGATGCGGACAGTCATCAGGCGTTCACTGATGGCCTTGGGAGCGAGGTTGTGTTGCTGCACTAGCTGGGAACGGATGGCGAAGCCGACACCGTGGATGCGAGGCTCCTCTAGGGCCTTGCCTTTCCAGAAGATGGTGTAGCCTGTTCCAGCTTCCCTGATGTTGCCCTCTTCGGGTAGTCTGGTCTCGCTAAAAGCCGCCACATCAACATTGAAGCGGGCTAGCTCCTTGCAGACGAGGGCTGTACGTCGTTCCGGGCGGTTGGTGTTCGTCACGTCTTGGAGGGTGCGGATGTTCCACGCACCTAAGGTTAACATTTTTTTCTTGTTGTTTCGACCGCATTAGTGGGATGTCCGCCAGCCGCGGTGAGCTGACCAGACAGGTTTGCCGTGTCCGATGTTTACCCCACCTTTTCTAGGGGCCTCCCCATGTGGGGTGGGCTGCGGTGTCCTCAATAGGCCAGCCCCGTCATGGGTCAAGCTGCCGAACTCTGGTGTCACGGCACCGTCACCAGAGAGCGACTGAATCTTAGACTCGCCGCCTGAGTGCAGTCGTGGGCTAAGGGCTTCCAGCTATCCAGGCCTGCCCCCTTCACCCACGGTGCTGTCGCCTCAGGTCTTGGTGGTGGTGATGATGATGATGATGATGGTGAGAAAGAGATGAAGAAGGGTGGAGGAAACGACAGAATGCCAGTAGCTGGGTATATTGTTTTGGGTGGTCGTGGCTTTGCAACGGCCACGCACACACACTTGGCCCACATCGTTTTCACCGCGGCGCAAGACATATGAGACAGGCGGCTTCTCCGATGTTGGTTGCATCGGGCTGCTGGATTCTTGTTATGTCGAGGCCCGCCTTGTTGCCTGCCCGACAGGCATTGCCCTCTTCCGCCGGCGCTGGGAAGCTCCACCGTTGGGGTCTTGTTTGGTTTGATTTTGGAGTTTTCCTTCTCCTAGCCTTTGCCTATCTTAAAATAAAGGAGAAGGCCTATAGGGGTCCAGTCTTGGTCTGGTCTCTCAGAACTGGCCTTAGCGGTATGGTTGAGCCTGCCAGGGTGGATAAACTACCCCACCGCCATTGCCCAGCCCATCATTGAGACACTCAGCCCCTCTACTGCAGCAAAGTGCTGGACCATCAGAGGGGACTAGCAATTACAATAACAATAATGATAATACTGTTGATGATAAAACAGACAGATCTAATCGCAGATCATTGAACATAGAATTAAGCATGGATCTTTATCCCTTAATGGCTGAAATTGAAAATTTCTTACTATATAAAAGAACCATAGGAATTTTAACAATATCCAAACTAGTCCTGGTCATCGACAGACTTATCTTTCCACCAGTCAAAATAATCATTCCATTGTCTATGATATGAAAAATTTGTACTCTGTCTTTTAGAACCTACTATAGAATGGCTAGGGGGTTTTAGAAACCCCTTCTTTTTTATGACACGGTGCATAGTCTCTGTGAGGTTAGATGTACCATGAATGAATTTGGATGAATCGCCATTGAAAAAGGTTGTTTGAGCAGACTGACTTTGTACAGCAATCATCTTGGACATGCTGACAACATGGGGCACAGATCTTTGAACCATTCCCTTTGTAGCTCGAGAGGAGTTATTAGTTTCATCCTCCTGTTTGCAGAAATCCTGAACTTGTTGAACACCTTCCAAACTTTGGCAAACAGTGGTAATGATAAGAAGTAAAGAGCACTCATTTCATTAGAGGAATACTAAAATGTCTAGACTTACATCTTAGCACATAAGGGATAAGCAAAGAATTGGAGGTACACAACTATAGTAAACCTCTGATGAGCTATTGACCAAGCTTGCAAGTGAATGGAAACTCACTGTCATCCAGAATGTGATATAATTGCCCAGCTTTAGCTGATACATCACTAACAACAAAAATATTTGTAAAGATACAGTACAGTTAAATAGAAATTTAAGAGCATCTACAATATGAAATGCCATCTCCCAAAATGAAAGCAATGTTGCTTAAGGGCGCTTACTTTAGCTAGAGGAGGGATATATGGATCCATCTTACTGTTTCGATCTTTTGCCTCACAATCTAGCTGTCTAACCACTATGGCTGCAAACCAGCTAGGTTTTAGCTGCAGAAGGATCTAAAGCAATTAAAGAATTTGAGACTCTCCGAAAGGAACTCAACTTTGTAAGGTGCAGTGAACATTCAGAATCCTTACTGAAGGAACACTAAGTCAAGATCTATAAACTCATTACAAACTTGACGGATAAGAGAGTCTTGGCATATCATATCGTTACCTACTCTGCCAAAGAAAACTAATCTCTCGGCTCATCATTATCTTGCCTTGCTCTCCTCAGCCATTTTGGAAATCTAATGTCAGTCAGTTATTCTGTTTACAAAGTTATGCTCGGAGACTCCTTAATCACAATGCTTTCCCTGTGAAAAAAACCTAACAAAGTCAGCTGGGAGGACAACTTAAAATGCAATAAACGCATCACAATCTCAAAGAAGTATGTCTTGATTTAATTAAAGCATGGGGTTTTTCCTATGCAAGAATTTAATATAATGCTAACAAATCCAGAAGGGAAGCCAAATAGAATTTGATTAACACCTATACAACCTGGTAAGGTAAGTGATTCATGAACACTCCCTATTTGATTACCAACTTGCCAAACCTGAATTGAAAGATTTTCATTTATGAGGCAAAATGATGGGGTCAAGTGCAGTAATAAACAAACAATCTGGAGAGGTCTGATCACCACTGAGACGACTGAGAAACTAAAGTAAAAGACGAGACACTGGCACATAAGTTACCATTTATCCCTAAATTGTTGCTTCCTTTACTTAGTTGTTATTATTGTTACTGGCTAAACTGCAATCCTAGTTGGAAAAGCAGGATGCTATAAGCCCAGGGGTTCCAACAGGGAAAACAGCCCAGTGAGGAAAGGAAACAAAAAAATATTCTAAGAACAGTACCAACATTAAAATAAATATCTCCTATATAAACTATGAAAAACATTAACAAAACAAGAGGAAAAGAAATAAGATAGAATAGTGTGCCCGAGTGTACCCTCAAGCAAGAGAACTCTAACCCAAGATAGTGGGAGACCATGGTACAGAGGTTATGGCACTACCCAAGACTAGAGAAGAATGGTCTGATTTCGGAGTGTCCTTCTCCTAGAAGAGCCGCTTACCATAGCTAAAGAGTCTCTTCTACCCTTATCAAGAGTAAAGTAGCCACTGAATAATTACAGTGCAGAGAATATGTGAAAAATAGGCCAGACTATTGGGTGTGTGTATGTGTAGACAAAGGGAAAAAGGAACCATAACCAGAGAGAAGGATCCAATGTAGTACTGTCTGGCCAATCAAAGGACCCCATTACTCTCTAGCGGTAGTATCTCAACGGGTGGCTGGTGCCCTGGCCAACCTATTACCTTTGAAGGGAATGAAAATGGGAAAATATCAATTTCCTTTTTTTTTTATTTTAGGGGGATAATGATGATTAAACAGAGTTTCTGGAGAAAAAGTAATATAAACATCAGGGGAGGTTCATAGAAATAATTTGGTTAGTTGCTAAGGTCTTTGTCAAAGAATAGTATTAGGCTAGAAAAATATTTATTCCTTTTCCAGAAGATAGACATGAGCTTCATGTTTTAGTTTTCCTTCATTGTTGTTTTTATTTCTTTAGAAGTTATCATAATGGTTTTTACAGTGGCATCCAGTCCGACCAATAATGGCATCAATTAGTTCTGGAGTGGTATCAGTTTGGTCCCAAAATCAAGTTGAGAATTGGTCAGCTTTTGCTCCTGACTTCAAAGAACTTGATGAAAATGTGGAGTACGAGGAAAGGGAATCAGAATTTGATCAGAGTGACGAAGACAAAAGTGTCGAACTCAGCCAGGAGAAAAGAGAAGAGGATGTTGAGGTAACCAATTTTGTGTAAGATGCTTTTTACGGAATAATTAGTTATGCTATCATTCCTTGAAGCTGTGTAATTTTTAGCTTAGTACAGTATTATGTCCTCAATACAGTATCAAACACTTCTAGTTTATTCCGTAACTGAAATACAAACCAACGCTATTTATAGGGGTATTACTTTGGGCGACGCTGAAATATGAGCCATTACATTTTTGGCGAGGGTTAATCACTCATCCGCTAGTTAGCGGGCGGGGGGAGGTTAATAGCTACCCCTCTCACTCGCACACCTATGTTTGTTACGTACTGTGCTTTTGGCTCGGGTGGAGAATGGTTGTTACCGCTCTTCCCCTCACCAAATTTTTGATAGCCGTTGTTAATCTTTTTTTATTTTATTTGTTCCGTAACCGAAATACAAACCACGTTATTTACATTGGGTTTACCTTTTAGCGCAGCTGAAATGGCGAGCCATTAGAATTTAACGAGGGTGTATTACCCCCGCGCTAGTTAGCGGGGGGGCGGGTAGGGGAGTGGTAGCTAGCTACCCCTCCCCCCCCTCACACACCGGTGAAGCTCACTTTCACCTTTGGCTCGGACTGGGACACACGTCTCTGTCTTTGCCCTCGCATGGTAGCCATTGTTTGTTTTGTCTTTACTTAATCACTTACTTTTCTTTTACTCAATATTCATGTAAACATTTTTTCATGTTTGTATATATATTTGAGTATAGAAATCAGTAAGTTTCCTTTTCAGAGATGTGTGTGTAGTGTACAATATCTCCGTGGAGCCCTCGGCAGGGTGCAGATGGACAGCAGTTTGACCTCGTCTTCCGACGGGCAACGGTCTTCCCGACGGACAACGGTCTTCCGACGGACATCAGTCTCCCGGCGGACAGACAACGGTCTTCCGACAGACATCAGTCTCCCGACAGACAACGATCCCTTCGGGGCCAAAGGGTTGCCTCCCATGGGGGTTCTTCCCTTGCGTGTCAGGGTTCCCCTGCGCGCCCTTCTGCTATGTTCTCTCCTGCTCAGTGTTAGCGCAAAGGCGCTCTCCTGCTGTTCACCAGCGCTCTCCTGTTCGCCAGCGCTCTCCTGTTCGTCAGCGCTCTCATGATGATCATCTCTGCTGTTCCTGTTGGTTCCTGTTACGCGCCCTGTGCGCCCACGTTCGCCCTCGCGATCTAGAACTTCAGTTCAGGTGTGGGTCAAGGACTCTTCTTCTACGCGCAGGCTTCCACGGGTTGCCTTCTGCTCGTCAGCGATCACCAGCTCGCCAGCGACCTTAGACGCGACAACGTTCACCTGCTCGTCAGCGATCGCCTACGCGTCAACGATCGCCATTGACCTGCCACGCGTGTCAGTTCCCCTGAACACCATCAGTAGCGATCTAGCGCTCGCCTGTTGTGGACCACGATCTCCGGTAGCTGAGTTTTGCCGTAGATCTTCCTCCTGCTCGCCAGCGCTCACCTTTACTTCTGTCCTTCTGTGCGCCAGCTTTCTTCAATCGCCAGCGCACATCTGCGCGCCCTTCTTTGCCACGCACCATTGGGCGCCAACAGTTTTCGGACCGTCTAGGATCGCCTGATTAACAGCTTGCTTCAGCGCTCACCTTCCTGATGCACCTGCGCGCCTTCTGTTAGCGCGATGTGCGCTAACCATCACTAGTCTCTCGCGTTGGCAATCGCCTACGCGCCCGCGCGATTCTTCACCTGCGCGCTAGCGTTTTGTTAACGCACCACCGCTCTCCAACGCGCCGACGCGCCATCGCTTGCCAACGCGCCGGCGCTTGCCGACGCGCCATCACTTGCCAACGCGCCTTCACTCTCCTACGGGCTATCGCTCGCCAGAACGCGCCATCGCTCGTCAACGCACCATCGCCCGCCTACGCGTCATTGGTCTCCCGACCGCCTGCGCTCACCCGCGCCCCCACGTGCCTGCGCGGCCGCACGCCCACGTGCCCGCGCGGCCGCACGCCCACGTGCCCGTGCGACCGCACGCCCACGTGCCTGCACACCTACGCTCATGCGCGACCGCGCACATGCTCTCCAATGTTCGCCCACGCGCGGACCGACGGGGTTCCGTTGCGCGGACCGACAGTGTTCCGTCGCGCGAGCCGACGGTGTTCCGTCGCGCGTGCCGACGGTGTTTCTTCGCGCGTGCCGACGGTGTTTCTTCGCGCGAACGTCGGCTTAATTCTTGCAGTATCCATTGCTCGCCTATGGGTTATCGCTCGCCGACCACCAGCTCTCGCCCTTCTTACCACGCTCGCCCTCTTTCTGCGCTCCTTCGCTCACTTTCCTTTGCGTTCCTGCATGCCCGCGCATGGGCGCTTCCACGTTCGCCCACGCGCAAATCATTGATTTACCATCGCGCGAGCGCCAGGGCGATTGCGACCGCGATTCCCATTGGGGTTTCGCAGCATGGCCAGCCTGGCGAGTCTTCTGGAGCGTATTTCCAGAACGTGGCCTCACCCCGTAAACGCAGAGCATGGCACATGCAAGAATAAGAAGAATCTTCAGGGAGGTCTGAGCAACATTCTTCTTTCCAGAACCTGGGTTAGCCCTTCCCCGTCATTCCCTGGAAGGGTTTTTTGGCGGGGGGCTTTCCGTTCGAGATTTCTCTATTGGCCAAGGAGGGACTGGTTAACCCCTTCCTCTTCTCCATCTCGTGAAAGGGGCTTACCAGGTCCTTTCCCTCCTCGGTTGCGACCCCAGGTTTTGTTCAAGGAAGCTACAGGAAGGTCATGGGTACTTTCCTCCTCTCGGGCTCAAGCACCTTGGCGTTTCGTCGTCAAGTATCGAACTTGCGGGCAAGCTCGATGTTGGACCATCTGGACGCAATGACCGAGGACTTCCTTTCGGGTGTTTCATCCGTGGATGTCGACAACCTCAGACACTCTTCCATCCTTGAGAGGAGTTTTGTTTGTGCCCAAGGACAGAGACATAGACAGCGGCTGTGCGGAGGAAGTCGACTTCCTTTTTCACTCCTCCAAGGCGCTTTCTTCCAGACCCTGCAGGGCTCCAGCGCCTCTTTCTTTCAGCTACGTCGGCCTAAGTTATCGGACCGGCTACGACAACTGAGACAAGGTGTCCAATTGCAGTTCCCTCCTGTCAGGAACAGATGACACGGGAGGCTCTCCCGGGGGGGCATAGTCCTAGAGGGAGCGGCAGAGTTCACGAACTCTAGGATTGGCACCCCCCCCCCTTGCAGATTTCACGCTGGGAGGATGCCTAAGGTTACTTATCCGGATGACAGCTTCCCGATGCCCATTCCAGCACGATCTCTGTGATAAGCCAAGGATATCGCGCCTGCCGTCTCTGTCAGCGAATTCAGTCTCTCTGAACCTCTATGCCATAGGGTCGGCAAGAGTTTGCCCGTTTGGGCAGAATGAACCATGCCTTAGGAGAAGGTCCTCCATAGGATCGTTGACGGCTTCACCCCGGCTTCTCCCGTCGATCCTTTCTTGTAAGGAAGTATCTGAGACGGGAGTTCCGTAGTCGACCTCTCAGCCCTGATCAAGTTTGTCGAACAAACTTCGTCCAGCGTGGAACAGCAGAATCGATCAGACTGGTAACGAGGCGACAGGACTACTTAGGCCCTGGATCTGAAGGACGGGTACTTTCAGTTTCCATTCCATCCATCTTCCAGGAAGCTCGTGGAATTCAGCCTAGACTACAGATTTCCTGCTTAAGATGCAGTGTGGCCATCCCGCCGTGGCATCGCAGGTTTTTTCCCCAGAGAACTCTCCCTGCTTTCCTCATGGCCGCTCAGGTGCAGGCTTCCTCCTCCTTTGCCTTTTGGAGGTCTGGTCAACTCCGGTAGGCTCGGGTTCGACCTTCTTCAGCGCCGGGACAGGCTTCCGGATGCTTACCATGAGTGGGGGTTCATGGTATTTTGCTAGGAGCCTTCTCTTCTTCTGCCTCAACATCTGGAGTATCTAGCCATGATATTGGGGCAACGGCCTTACCACGTTGGGAACCCCGCTTCTCGTCCGTCCAGCGAGATTAAGCAACGTCGGTACTTGGATGGGTGACCGCCTGGGGACGCCAGATTCTGTGGCCACCTCCTCCGAGCCTTCCCTTCAGTTGACTGTGGCAAGGCTGAGGAGAGTCGCAGTACCTGCTCTCTGTCAAGCAGAGCTTTCAGCCCTACCTTAGAACGTCTCCTAGTTCTCTTTTCCTCATTGACCCGTCTAAAGTTCCGAACGGTCGCCTCAGGATAAGTTCCCTGTGAGGCGGCCCAAGTTCCGGTGGTTTCAAAGCAACGATTAACCGGACTTTCTGGCCCCTATGGAGCCAGCGGAACGATTAGACCTGCAATGGGTGTTGACCTATGGAACCTCTTGATGGGAGTGGATATTCTCGTCCTTTCCCCACCTTTTTGATGCTGCTCTCGGACTCGTCAAAGAAAAGGGGGGGGGTGGGGGGGGCATGTTCCGGTCCAGGCCTATGGTCAGGACCTGAAGGATACCTCTCCATCATTCAGGCAGGCTTAGGGACTGTAGTCTGGCCCCTCTACAGATCCTACAGCTCCTGCCGAGTCGCTCCGTGCGCGTCGACTTCATGGTTCTGGCGTGTTCTAGCCAGCAGGGGACGCATTTTCACTCCTTCGCATCTTGCAGTTGTGATACCGAGATGATTTGAGATACTCTCAATACCACCATCTGCTCTCTCATTCCAGGCAGAGGAAGGTTCTCTCCGACTATCTGAGCAGAGCCTCGTAGAGAGAGTGTACCGGGGGCTCTTTGGCCTTGAGTAACCAGCTAGTCCTGGTCTGGGGGAACTGATCGCGACAGCTTGGAACCTCAAGCTTCCGATGTTCTTCCCCCCAGTCTCAGACCCCGAGACTCTGGCAAGATGCATTCCGGTGATGGTGGGACAACATCGACGCCTGCGTCTTCCCTCCTTTGTTGTCTGTTGAGAATGGGTCTCAACAAGACCAGGTTGTCTGTCAACCTTTCAATGGCCCTGAGAGCTGCACTGGAACTATGCGCGGAACGGTTTCCGGACCCTCTGCTTCCCCTGACGGAACTCCCGGGAGAGCTTCTCCTACGGCACAGGCTACTCAAACAACCACACTGCAACATCTTTCACGAGCCGGAGCGTCGCTTCGGCTTCATGCCTGGAGACACTACGCCTCCTCCTCAAGAAGAAACAACCCGCTACAGTCGCGGGACGGAGGTCGCGTCATCTGCGATAGTCATCCGCAGGGGTCTTCCAGGCGAAGTGGAGAGTCTTTGGTGGTTGGTGTCGTGGGAGATATACCTCTTTCCTTGAGGCCTCTTCTCCAGCAATAACGATCTTATTGCCTTTCGGCAGGAGGAAACTCCTTTCCGCCATCGGCAAGGAAGCCTGTCGCTCGGCCTTTCCCTTGGCTTAAAGGAATAATTTTTTCCTTCCCGCTGGACCTTTCCTCGCTCATGCGAAGCTGCGAACGTCCCTGCCCTAGTCGGAGTGAGACCTCCAACTTGGAGCATGGCTCGGACTTTTTAGTCCCTTAAGAGATCTTCTCAAGACCCTTTACGTCAGGCCTCTGATCGTATTCCGTCTTGGGCCTCCTGCTCACTCTGGCCGCGGCCAGTGTGTAAGCAATCTTCTTGGTCTCGTACGACTCCGCCCTTTCTAAGGAATGGGGGAAGGCAACATTCAGGTTCGCTCCTGAGTTGTTGGCTAGACTCAGAATCTTGGGGTCCCGGCCCTTCGGTCCAATTCTTTCAAGATTTCGAGTCACCATTCTGTATCTGATGTCCCAAACCCTTCTCCTTCTTGCCAGTAAAGGAATCGAGAGGTTAGCTTTGGGAACAGCTGCAGTTTGTCCTCAGTTGCAGCCGGTTTGGGAGCACAAGAAGGACACGGGGGAGAGTTACCAGTATACCTCTTCAGCTCGGACTCAAGGACATTCATCTCGACCTGACTCCAGACCCTCCCCCGTCACGTCGCCCTACAGCACGATGTCGGATACATCGCAACGTCCCTCGCCTTCGAGTAATACTACTCTGTGACGCAGGTGCTACAAGCTGGAGTCTGGAAGCGTCTAATGACCTTCGCAGCCCGCTTCCTGCAGGGCGTGACCCACAGGAGTTTCGATACGTTTTCTATCGCTCTGTGGTGGCTACACAACAGCTGGTCTAACCTCGGGCTCCTTTTTGGACAGGTAGCAGAAGGTTAAGGGCATTGTTATCAGGTTTTAGTCTGCATGAACGAAAGAAGTATGGCTGGCCTTTACTTCTTTCTTCATCATCCCCTCTACTGGGAAGCAGCATCCTGGTCTCTGCATAGCTGACCTCGAACCTCTGCAGGTAAACCATGCTTCCTTGTGTTCCGAGTATTGAGTCAATACTGTCGCGTCCCCCATACCCTGACGAGGTGGTATTGGGAATGTCCTAACCCAGAGTTCCTTCTGGAACTCCAGGTCAACTGCCTAGGACGGGTCACACTTCTTCCTTCACACACAAGCTTATGTAGGCCGGAGCAAGGAACTTGTGAGGTGCAAGGACTCCTTTTCTCGAGTGCGACTCACTCGGATTCTGAGTTCCTGGGTAAAGCCAAAGCCAGTATGGCTGGGGACTTTCCACCCTACCTAAGGGGTAAGTCATCCAATGTAAATAGCGTGGTTTGTATTTCGGTTACGGAACAAATGACAAATTCGAAGATAATTTGTATTTTTCCTAACCATACAAACTTTAGCTATTTACACATATTTGCCTGCCAGCCCTGTCCCCCAAGACAAGTCCTACCTTTAAGTGAAAGTGAGCTTCACCGGTGTGTGAGGGGGAGAGGGGTAGCTTGCTACCACTCCCCTACCCCCCCCCCCCCCCGCTAACTAGCGAGGGGGTAATACACCCTCGTTAAATTCTAATGGCTCGCCATTTCAGCTGCGCTAAAAGGTAAACCCAATGTAAATAGCTAAGGTTTGTATGGTTAGGAAAAATACAAATTATCTTCGAATTTGTCATTTTTCAATGTTTGTGTGCGACTTTTTGCCAGCGATGCGGACCTGCCCAGGACCTGAGGGCTGCTCTTGCGAGACATTTATGTCATTAATTGACACAGATCATCACCGTTTGTGTCCCGCCTGTAGAGGTCAACATTGTGATGCCGATAATACTTGTGATGAATACTGGGAGTGGTCTACCTCCCAGTAGGAAAGGTTTGAGTGATGACAGAAGGCTAAAAGTGATTCTTCTGCTTTTGTGTCTGATGACTCTTGCCAGTCTCACCACTCGCCATCAGGTTCCCGACCTTCACCTGTATCAACAGACACTCTTCAGACTTGTCGTTCACCAGCCTTGCGGCATTCGTAAGTCCACCTCTCGCCGACTGCTCGCCAACCATCTGTTGTTCGCGGTTCGCCAGCTGTTTCCTGTCACCCAGTTCCTCATCAACGAGCAGCTGATCGCTGTTCGCCAACGGTTCGCCATTCACGAACAACTTGCCTCTCCCTGGAGGTTCACTGTTAACCTACGGTTCGCCGATTGCAGATTCATCATTCTCCAATGTCTTGCCGTTTGCCCACTTGCCAGTCACCATCGGCTTGTCATTCACCAGCGACTCGCCAATCTCCTAGGCGATGGAAAGTCTCACAACATCAGTCCCTCACTGCTTGCCGCTTGCGAACGC
>NC_090736.1:131320242-131360242 GCF_036898095.1 Palaemon carinicauda
GTAAAGGAGTGTTGATAGTTTGATCAGGACAGTTGAATTTTGCTCTTCCTTTGAAAGTAAATCTGGGTAATTCATGCCTCTCTTCATCAAACTCTTCCCAGTTATTTTCATCGGCCCAATTTTCGTCATTTGTGTCTTCGTCTTCTTCAGGGGGTTTTACCATATCGTCGGTGTATTCGTCCTCGTCTTCGTCAGGAGATTCCGCTTCTAGGTCTTCATTCACGATGATAAATGAATTGTTTTCATCAGATGTGGAAGGAGCGGCAGACGGTTCATCGTTTTCACTTGAATCATCTTCCGATTCAGAAGTCAGTCCTAAAAAGTATTCAAAGATTTCCTCTTCGTTTTCAAGAAACTTCCGGTGTCGGAGAGACATGATTAACTCAGCAATGAGCTCGTTACTAATCAATTACAACTTGGCGAAACAAGAAGTCTGCTCTGTGTATGATCGTCTGAGTGTTTGGGTACCTGGGTTTATAGGGGTATGGTATGGGATTAGCGGCTTATAGCGACCGAGAGGATTGTCAACCCTGAATAACGTGAAACAAATAGCAAATTTGGCTATTTCCCCACGTTTTTGCGCCGAATAACATCGTGATATCTGCTCTTCATTTAGCCAGTTTTTCTAAGAAGAAAATTGACACATAAAACACGTTTTTTGTTCACAAAAATAACATTTCTTGAAAGATATAAAACCAAGTGTTATTCTGGAATTCTTACAAGAAGGAAACATCATTAGTTGGCCTCCTAAAGCAATTATAAAACGTGCCGGCTAGGAGCCGGGCTTCGGTTGGAACCTACCATTCGGAAAAGCCGGCTGGGAGCCGGACTTCGAGCGCAAAGGGTTAAACAAAGGCCCACTTAACAGTGTATCTATTTGAGGCTAAATTCAAATGTGATTTGAACGAGCTTGTGTAAAGATCAAAGGGATTATAAAACAAGGTTGCACATTGGACCTGACTACATTCTCGCTCTATATCGGAAAGACAAAAAAAATGTACAATCCGCAGTGATGCACAGTATGTCATGGTTATTCTATACCCATGAAAATGGGTAAGAGGCGAGACTAATTATAATAATTTTCTGAGGTTCCTCTTGATTGCAAAGTCGCAGACACAAAAATAAGGTATACACTAATATATAAAAGTCCTTTTTCAGGATAAAGCACTATCTGGTTTGTGATGCAAATTTTCTAGTTTAATTTTCTCTTAATCTTATTCATACTGAGTATTCATTAATGGAAGCTAACAATGAAGCTTACATTTTTGTATTAGCAGTATACACGTAGTTATGTTTTTGCTTTCAAGTTCAGTTACATCACAATGCAGTAGCATATGTATGACATCCCTTATTCATGGCAGTACCTTTTTTATGTGACTGCAATTCTAGTTAACCTCTTCAAGCCCTACAGGGAGTAGGGCATGCTGCAAAAAAAGAATATCATGAGACAAGGTAGAAGGACCAAAATATAAAAAACTAACATTCTAATAAAATAATGAAAAATTACCAAAAATAAAAAATAATTTGTATTTTTCCCATCTGTAATTTTAATTTTTCCACATTCCCCACTAGATCTTTGGTCCACTCAACATTGTCTCGCGACTAGCAACAACGCCCTACACCAACTTCATACATTCAAGTGAATGATCAACTAAAACAGATTTAATTCATCATCCGTCCCTTCAGCTACTTATCAAATTATATATATTACATTAGGTACATTATTTAAAAATGTGGTAGGAATAGATGATAAACCAGGAAACACAATAGATATACAGTACTGTACATTACAACTGAAAATTAGATTATCATCCATCCCTTTCAACAATGCTCCAATAACTGTATAATATAATAAATTACACTATTTACAGGAAACATTTCAGTATTTTAGGTATACACCGTCATAAAACTATCCAGAAAAAAAACAATTGCCGTCCAAAATCAATTTAAAAGAATACAAAACTTATTGACCCTGGACTACAGGTTTTACAGGATAATAAAAATTTACTGAATCTAATATAACTGTCACGGTCAAGGTCAACTTACAGAACAACAACTAATGCAACAATTACAAAACCGTGAATAAATAAAGATTTTCTCACACGTGTCCCATTCTATAGGCTTTTAACTACCCCAATGTGGGAATCAAAACGTGACCAATAAAAAAAGGGCAATTGCTATCAAAACTTGCTATAAAAACTGTTCAGCGATTAATTCAGTGGGAGATTTATAGTTCTTCTTCTGAGTCTCAAAATTCTGTCTCGGGACTTAAGCCGGGATTCAGCAATCTGCTGGCGAGCCATATTAATTTCTCGCAGCACCGGAGACAAGCTAAGATGGCGACTCCAGGTACAAACTGGGTGTCTTTAGTCGATCGATAACCTCGCATAACAGTTGGTATTTGCGGGTTTTCAACATTCTCTTAGGTGAACCAGAGACAGAATCCGTAGACTCAGAAGAGGACAATAAAAATCCCTGAAAATCAGGCGATGACTCAGGGCAAAGTTGTGTTTCGGGCGACCCAAACAGTGTTGTAGCGTTAAGGTTAGACGCACCTAACTGTGCCACTTCAGCTTCAAGCTCTGATCGGTGTCTTAATCTACCACCAGTGAAACGAGGCCTCTACTCCAGGACTCAAGGCTGAACTAAAGGTAGGTCAGGAACAGGACCTTTTGACCTAGTTCATGGGAACTAAATCCACTAGAGGTGGGATTTTCAGGCAACAGTCGGTCGTCACAATCGGGTGGCAAAAAGCCGAGAAAGTCATAATCAGGATAAATAGACACTGCCGAGTCAGAAAAAGGACTTTCTAAACTAGCAGGGCTTGACCAATCTGGACAGGAACTCTTGGAGCCAACAGAAAGTAGTTCCAATAACAGAAATACTGGAAACTTCCCAGAATTCCCTACTCCCTGGAGGATAAACACCTTCCTCTCGGAAAGAGTAGGCTAAGAATCGGGGTGTTGGAATTTCTGGTACAGGAGAGTGAGCCAACAATTTAGGAGTCAAAATCAGGGTTTCACACATTTCAGTGGGGCCGTTCTCCCACAGTTGGAGGACCAAACGATCTTTAAATGATTCAGGCTTTAATACAGGAGTCTCATCAAAATTTTCTGTTGGATATAACCTCGCATAAGTCCTAGCTGGCTTAAGAATGGGCTTAGACTGAGTAATAGCTCTAGTAGGATGGTGACTTTCCTCCGTCGTCCGGACTTGTTACAATCTCAGGACAAAAGGTATGATGCAACTACTGCAGCCACCCCATAGGAGTCACCATCACTACTAGAACCAGAACTCTGAGAGACTTCAGAGGAAGTTGGACTATCATCCACGTCTTGGAGTATTCCGAGCCTCTGTTACAGGATCAAGACCCTTCAGATACCAGAGAAAGTGCCTCCTAAGATAAACTGGAGGTTAAAACCAGGCCTTTAACTGGATATGGTGAGCTCTTACCAGTTCACCATCAGTCAGTCTCTGCAGCTCATAGGTGACCTTATTCTCGTGTACCTTAGTAACACGGAATACCCCTTCAAATCTAGAGATGAGCTTGTTCGTCAGAAGGTGTCCCAACAGGTGCACCTTCTTAAGCACCAGAGAACCCTCTTTAAACGGTTTGTATCGAGGATGTCCTTCAGCCCATGGGTCTCTCGTTTCTGCTGACAGCAACAGGATACAGTACTATCAACATCATGAGCACCCTTCAGTATGTTCTCAGTTGCCGTACAGCCAATCTCAGTTTTGTTGGAATGGTTGTAGCTGAGAACTGCTCGGAATAAGTACTGGTTCCATTTCCGAGATTCCCCAGAAATCACCCTCAGTAACTCGCCAATGATACGGTTCACCTGTTCCACTGCTCCATTACTAGAGGGTATATACGGAGTTGTTTTCACATGTACAACATTGTACCACTCCAACAACTCTGTAAATTCCTTGGAAATAAACTCAGGGCCATTATCAGTCAATATCCGGACTGGAACACGAGGAATAACAGGAAAAACTCTGTCTTCAAGCTCCTGGCATATCTTACTGCTCTTCTTATTCCTTATGGGTACTTACGTCACCCATTTGGAATAATGGTCGACTACCATCAGACACCCAATAAAACCAGTACTGATTGTTTGGAGACTCAAAAGATCCATAGCAACCAATTCAAAATGAGAAGAGGTCACTATTTTCAAGGTTGGCGAGGTAACCACCTCCCTTAAAACCTTACAAGTTTGACATTCCCAACACGTCCACCACATATCCCTGGTTACACTAATCAAAGATTTGTTCCAAATGAGTTGAGGGAGCATTGCAGTCATTTTCCTGATTCCCCAGTGAGCATTCTGGAGGTGTGTCTCGGCAACTAGGTAGATCAAGACATTGAAGGTGACTACCGGGACTACTGAGCCATCCGGGTTCTGCTTCACTAGCAAACCTGGGTGCACTTCCAGGTCAGACCAATATCTCTTATAGGGCTGATAGGAGCATGGAACCCGAGATGCAGGAACCCCGGAGTAGATCATCTTGAGGACAGTTTGGATCTGTCGATGATCTCCTTGGATCTTGGCCACCTGACTAAAGGACAGAAGAGGATTTCCGGAGAACACTCCATGATCAGGGTCAAGGTCAGTTACCTTCATAACAGTGGTCTCGGTATACAGTGGGGAGACTGAAAGTACCTTGAGAGACCCATGAGGAACAGTAGTGTGGTCATAGACCAACTGTTCTCGGGGTGAATCCAGTGTCAGGTAGGCTGCATCTAGTATATTTCTACCAAGAACAAAACAAAAGTTAATGTCTTGGGCAGCTACCACCTCATAGTTAAACAGTGGTAGTCTCCACCCGGAAGGACACTTCACCTCTAACTGGACGTAGCCTAGAATTCTGGTACAGTATAGGAACCAGTCAACCCCTCTAACTGTTCTCCTGACAGTACCTAGTACTCTTTGCCAAGTTGGTTCAGTACAGACTCACTTACAAGACAAACCTGTGGCCCGGTATCAACAAGAGCACAAAATAAGGTCTCTTGTATCATTACTATACAACACTTACTGCCGAGTGTTGAGACACGTGTACAACTGGACTGACGAGGTGCCTTTTCTGTCATGTAGTGGATTACAGGACAATCCTTCGGTGCTTCCTGATCATCAGTGACCAAGCCCTCAGTGTCAGGCACACAAGATTTTACCGCCGCCTTATGGCCCAGAATCACGTCAGTTGGAGGGACGTATTTGTGGAGCTCGATCAGAGGGTTAAAATGCACTCCAGACAGACACTGAAAATACACACACTGAGGCTTAGTCACAGATGGATCACGATAGACTTCAGGACAAGTGGGACCCCAATGGACCCAGATTTCCAGGTTTAATATCTTGGATGCTGCCAAGAGCAACTCCAGAGCTGGTGGAAAATGTATTGCCTTGATCCTGTTCCTGCTATTCTTGTCCAGTCAGGAGTTGCTGAACTAAGGCATCCCGGAGCTCGGCTCCCTTCAGCTTCGAGTCGGGTACGACACCTGACCCTTCCATCCAGCAATTCACGACTAGCTCCAAGGATTCTGAGAGAATCTGGACCACCACAAACCTCCTTATACAAGGCCTGTCCAGTGTAGGTAACTTGGGAGTGCTGGGTTCAGTAGCAAGCAGACAGTCAGTTAATGCGGGCTAGCGGGATAACCAGTTTGCTGCGGCATTCTGATCACCTGGACAGTAGTTAACAATAAAGTTAAATTCGGACACATTGTCCAGCGTCCGTGCTAAACGCCTGTCCACCATCTTCATGTCATGAAGATACATCAGGGGACAGTGATCAGAATGAATCACGAAGAACTGACCATAGAGGAAGGCCCTGAAGGTTTTCGCCCCCCATCACAGAGCAGCCAACTCCCGCTCGATGGTAGAGTAACGGGTCTCGCAGTCAAGGAAAGTCATGGATTCGTACGCTATCGCCTGACGCTCCCCTGGATGCTCCAAGGACTCCTGGCACAGACAAGCACCAGCACCAGCACCCTCACCCAAAGCATCAACAAACAACTCCAAGTGTTTAGCATTAGCGGCGTATTCAAGGTATGACAACATAATGTCCTCCTTCTTCAGTTCCTTCAAGCGCACAAAGGCACCGTCTATTTCAGTTTTCTAGTCCCTTGGGATTTACATCCTCCAGTCTTTGCAGATAACGGTTTGGCTATCTGTGAGGATATGGAGATAAACTTCCGTTGGAAGTTTACCAGTCCCAGGAATCCCCGTAACTGCAGTCCCAGGAATCCTCGTAGCTCACGCACACTGGTAGGTTTAGGGAAGTCCTCCACTTTCTGGATGTATTCTGGCAGCTTACGCATACCAGAACGTCCAACCAGATGACCAAAATACTGGACCTCGGCTTGAACCCAAAAACACTTCACGAGTTTTATCTCGAGTCCGTGCTTCTGGAGAGTAGCCAAAACTAGTTCTACCACTTTCAGGTGTTCCTCGAAAGAAGACCCAAGTATCAAGATGTCATCAATGTAGTCAACCACCTTGGCTTTCTGGAACTCTTGGAAAATACTCTGCATTTCTCTCGGGAACACTGCAGGTGCATTTTTCAGTCCAAACGACAAGCGTCTGAACTGCCACTGTCCAAAGGCGGTAGAGAAAGCCGTGTATTCTTTACTGTCCTCTGGCAACAGTAACTGGTAGTATCCACAAACCAGGTCAAGGGTTGTAAAGTATTTGACTCCTTGAAGCCCAAATACGAAGTCTGCCATGTTAGGCATCGGGAACTTATGAGAGATAGTCACCTTATTCAGTCTACAGCAGTCCGCACACAGCCGTATACTATTGTCCTTTTTTTCGGACTGGAACAATGGGTGAAGACCAAGGAGATATGCTGGGTTCAATAATACTTAGTTCATGCAACTCCTTGCACTGTTCCTTGATGGCATCAGTGACGGGTTTGGCAAACCATCCAACCCTCAGATGAATGGGCGTCTCGTCATGCAGGTGGATGCGTATTGGTGTGCTTGAGCACTCTCCTACATCCTCATCACCAGTATTGATGACCAGAAGATGACGTGGAAGCATTTGACAAAATTGGTCCTTCTGAGAAGAGTCCAGTTCATCAGAGATAGATAGATTGTCCATCTCTTCCAATACGCTTGGTTCAGGTGTCAGGTCTCACTCCTGTGCTATCAGGCAGGATAGAGGAGCATCCACCATTACCATGGTGAACACCTTCCCCAAGAGATCACCCTGCTTGATCTTGTCAGTTTCTTGAGAAAAACCCTTGATTAAAACTGAGGCTTTTCCATCTTCAGCTCTAGGATGCCAGGGATTGATGTATCTTTTCTTGACAGACCGGGGGTTATGATGTCGCCATCATAATACATCCCCGGCCAGCAGTTGGTCGAACAAGCAGGGCACCTAAAAGAGGGGTCAAGTCCCTTAGGAAAGTCTACTGTAACAGGAACAAGAACTGGCTCAATACTGGCAATTCTGATTGAATCAGCTGCGTAGGTCTCAAGTGCGTAAAGCACTTGCTGACAACAGGCACCACATATTGGGACATAATACTCCCACAGAGGCTCTTGGGGAGTACTGCCAACGCTCAGCGGATTTCTGGCTCCATCAACTATCACCCCATTTGCTCTCAAGAACTGGTAACCAAGCACTACGTGGTCAGCCATAGTCCCTGAGGGCACCACATGGAACACACACGGGGTGAATGTTATTCCATGCAGTATAGAGGTCAACAGTACAGTACCTAAGGTCTTAGGTCCTGTTTGCCCTAAACCCTTCATACCAATGGTGGTGGGTACCATCTGTAGCTGGCAATCCTGTACTACTCTCGATGATAGGAGGTTGACTTCAGGTCCGTAGTCAATGAGAGCATCCATTGCTCCCGATGGAAAATCAGACATGGTCACTGGGACAACCATGAGTGGTACAGGAGCCAACTGCGCCAGGTTAACCCTACGAAGGGTTTTCAATACCGCCTCAGTTCCTGCTTCCTCCCTGGAGGAGTCAGTTGGAGAAGCTCTGGACAGTGTCGAGGACAGGTTATCACTGGCCAATCCTGAAAGAGCCATTGGAGGTGCAATGACCTTTTCAAGTTGAGGGGTAACCTTGGAAATCGAGATTTCCGAGGCTGCCACTGGAATACTAGGAGCACGCTTCCTAGCACTCAAACCCTCCTTCGATGTAGCCCCAGCACTCACACCCTCCTTCGATGTAGCCCCATCTTCTACGTCGAAGGCCTGGTGTTTAAAGCCCTATGATACTCCTTAGTTCTTGATGACTTCCTGGGCTTTGATCTCTTGCTCTCCCTCTTCTTCTCAACAGTCTGAGAAGAAGCACTGGACTCGCTCTCACTTCGGCTCTCCCGGCTACTGGTTGATCCAGAATAGGATGACGGGGTTGGAGTAGCACTCACCGTTCTCCACCTTGAAGGAGTCTGGACAGAGATGGTCTCCCTCCCAGGGCTGCAGGCATTAGCTGTCTTCTAGACAGGTGATGTGCTTATAGGCGGAGCTTGTCGTCCACGCTGTGCTACATGATGGTTGGCCGAACCACAGTGTAGGCACAGGTTGAGGCGTCTGCGACACTCGTCCACAAGGTGCCCTGATTTATTGCACTATGCACAGTACCTCCTGGAATTGAGGAGACCTATCCGGGGTGTGTGAGGGTGGCAGGCGCACTTCCACAGGTGCAGGTTTGGGGACAGGTAGAGGAGGAGTGCGTGAATACACACTGTCAGGTCTAGGTGAATGGCTGGGGGCAGCCATGGCAACCCTGTCGGCATACGAGCCATGCCATGACTGTTCCACGCTACTGATGACCAAATCCTCTGTCTTATGGCTTCACTGACGGGATGCCTCATCGAGAACACTCAACAGGTGTAGAACATCCTGCCAAGTGGCCTGATGGCTAGCGGTGACACTGATGGTGGCCAGAGACTGTTCCAGCCAACTTGCAGCTCTGCTCGGAACAGTTCCGATGAGCTTTCGCCTCTGCTCTCTCCAGTCCAAACTACGGCAAGGATAGACCGACCTGAACAGGGAGGGCAACCGCACGGTGTAACTCTTCAGCAGTTCGCCCTCGCCACAGGTGGTACTGCTGAACCGGGCCTTCCTACCCGCATCATGCCTCTCTAGGGCTTCTCGGCACCAGTCGAGGAGTTCTTTCATGTCGGGGTATGAGATCTCTGGACCTATTGCCAAGAACGCATCATTGATTTCCTCTTTTAGGAGCCTCCCCAGCTCAACAGTTCACCAGCCAGAGCTTCCTGTGGTATACTTGCTCGCGCAGTAGGGCTCATGATCCCTCAGGAATCAGGCAAAACTCTGGCCAGTTTCTAGCTGGAAGATTCCAGGCTTGGGGCTCTTCCGGGAGTCGAGGGCCTTTTGCAGATTAGTCTGCATTCTGTCTGGAGGGACTGGGCCTGGTCGGTGGAGACAGTGTCGTCTGAGCTGACACTGGAGCAGGAGCTGGAAGTGTCACCAGAAGTCTCGCTACCAGAATCGTCGCTGGTTAACTCCTGGGACGTAGTCAAAGTTTCAGGTAATACTGGTCTGGCTTTTTCCTTGGCCTGGCTTCTCTGATTTGGAATGGCCCTTGTTTGGGGAAGAAGTGCCTCAGCTGTAGCTGCTGGAGCCTTTTCTGGCCTACTGGCTTCGGCCGAGTTGTCCAGGAACTGCTCCCCTAGTCTACTGACTACAGCCTTTGGCGGACTAACGCGGTTAGTTGGCGGAACAGGCAAGGAAGCAAGCGGTCCACTCTAAGCAGGAGACTCCCAGAAGCCTGGTACAGTGGGGAGTAACGATGAGAGCCCTGGAGGGGGCTTGAGACCTCCAATAACTGGCACTGCTCCAGTTACTGGGATTGCCAGACCATTGATATTCGGCCAAGCCTGGGACGTAGGAGCACAGGTGGGCACTGTGGTTGTGACCCCAGTGGCAATGTGGCACATTGGTGACGCTCAGCTCAATGCTCTTCAGCACCACCACTTGAAGTGTCAGGGACTTGACCTGAGTTGCCAGGTCACTGACAATCTTGACGAGACTCTCCACATCCCGGATCAGGCTCTTCTTAGCCTTTTGACCATTGGTCGATGACGATGCCATGTTTAAAGGTTGGTGTTTCCCGGGTCTGGGCACCAAAAATTATGTAGTGGATTGTGGACTGTGGCCAGAGGTAGCACCCAAACTGCCTAGTGTCCGAACGCCGACCACACTCCAACGTTCACTACACAAAAAAGGTAAAATGGTGGAATACCCAAATATCTAGGTAACAGGTCAAGAGAACTGGGCACTGGGCACCACCCCTTGATTTTATACTGGGCAAGGGGACCCAGTTAAGACTGTAATTACTTTGTATTATTCAGAGATAAGCCGTTTGTAGGCTAATTAAGTACAGTACTAAACATTATTGGAGGAAATAAAAAAGGGGGGGGGGTAAAACAATGATCCTAAGGAAAAAAAGACAAAATTAGTGGCTGAAAAGGGAACATTTACAGGAGAAGGAAATGCTTCCAGTTTATAACATAAGGGGAAAATAAGTTTATTCCATTCCTGAGAGGAAAACTATACAATACTGTAATATGCTAATTCAGGTTATTTTTAAGCTATTTCGAATGAAATTAATCGACAAACATATTCAAAATACAAAACAGAATGAACTCCTATGGTACAATTAATTCCACAGTTCTATGGTTTAACAGGATACACATAGTATGTCTGATAGTTTCATTCCTGCTGTCCACTATCTGGGCTAATTAACAACAGTTTTTGGCAGATCCCTCACACTTGGGAATTTCTGTCAATATAGGCCTACACAGTCAAATGTCTGCAGTATGCTTCTCTACTTGATAAAGAAACCTATGGTACAATTAATTCCACAGTTCTTGAACCTCTACTTGTCTCCCTACTGGGTGTAGTGTCTTGCTGTCCTTACCTGATAAAAGAAATAATAACAGATTAAGGCTCTTATTTGGTGGGGGGCACTTGAGGGTTATAAAAAACGTGTACCGACTTTTCGTCCGATGTCACTTCGTCCACGTCTTTTTGTCCAATGTCTTTTCGTCCGATGAACTTTTGGTCCAACGACATTTGGTCCAATTCTAAATCGTTTCAATCCATAAAAAATAAAAGAAAAAACTTCCCCAATAGAAAATTAAACCTTGTAAGGTCCTCTTTTTTCCTTTGTTATTTATAATGGTTAATTGCCAAACTTCAAAGTATAGGAGTGAAAATAACTAGGTTAGAAAGGAAAATCAAATGGAAGTGTCTGACAATATAGAATTAAAGAGGAACTGCTCAACATATAACTACTCTTTGCGGAATAATAACTTTTTAGCATAGCTGATTCTTTGAGTATTAAAGGTAAGAAATGTAAGAAATAACATCTGAAGTGAAAATAAAAGAAAGCAAATAAAAGTTGATAATTTTAATAGTAACACATGTAATATAATGAATGATTAAAAAAAGAAAGCATTAGGATGATTGTGTAAAATTGGTACAAAGTATATGCCACATTCTTCAAAAACTGTACTCCTCGTTGACTCTTATCCAGTTACCAATCTTTTGAGACATTCGGTGATTTTTTGATATCGTGAACAAGAATTTGATGGGTCTCCTCAAAGTTTTTGAGTCATTTTACCTTGAATAAATCCTTCTTCTACCTTCAAGATTTTGATAAATTTCCAAATGTTCAAATGTGCTCCACCCGCTAAACGATTTAAAGCAGAATGAAACTCCTCTGCATTATTTTTTGTTCTGGGTAAATTTTGAAGAATACGCTCATTAACATTCCATACATCCTATGGGAAAATAGGTGGATCTCTCCTTCGTCTTGCACCACGCCCTCTTACGACTCCCATGTAAGTTACATCAAAGTAAGCAATTAATTCGGAAGGTATTAAGTTATCGTCTATCAATTCCTCATAGGCCTCTTCAACATCTTTAGTAGGGAAAAATGCTAATGCTGAAAAACATCTTACTAGGACAGAATTCAGTGTTTGATATATTATTTTTTGAGACTTAGATCAACAATTTTTCTAAACATGGACTGCCCCAGATGAAACGATAGATGAATTAGGGAATGATGAATTAAATGACTTATGAATTGCAACTTCAAAAACTGCCATGAGATCAATTGAAGCTACACTAGGTTGCATAATTTTCAATTGCCCAAAAACTGATTCATATGTATGCCTGGTTTTTTTCGACAGTAATCCAAAGACCCGTGGGAAACTGCTACCATTAACTTGTACATGATTGCAAAATAGTTGAAACCACTGTTCTGGCACAATTTTGAATGTCCCATAAAGTATAAACTTTTAACACAGAAGTGAAGTAAATGGTAATAACAATCCCTTAAAACACTTGTTTTCTTTAGAAATTGGACCAAATGTCGTTGCACCATTGGTCCATTGGACGAAAAGACATTAGACAAAAAGACGTGGACGAAGTGACATCGGAGAAAAAGACCACCCACCATAAAAAAATGCAACAAGTAAAGTGTTTTCATAAAATCCAAACCATAAAGCTTTTTTACACACAAACCATCATTTATTGCAACACGAAATTTTGATCCCTCCTGCCCTCAGTCAGAAGTCTAACCACCTCCTTGAAACGTACTGAAAGTACACTACTACACTCGCAAACCTCTTCATCAGGCATTCATCAAGCATCAGATTGTGAATTGACCCTGAAGACAGTCTTTTTCCTAGCCCTGGCCTCTGCAAAGAGAGTCAGGAAGCTACATGGCCTGTCCTATGATATCACCCATTCAAGGGGATGGAGGCAAGTGACACTCAGTTTCGTCCCTGAGCTGTGACTAAGACTCAAATCCAAGCTGTATAAGGTCCTAGATTGGCCCTTCCAGATGGAGAATCTCTATTCTGTATCAGATGACCCAGACCAACTGTTATTCTGCTCTGTAAAGACACTGAGGTAATACCTTGAAAGAACCTCCAGAGCCCATCCTCAGATCAGCAGGCTCTTTGTATGCATGGGGAGAACCAAAAGGAAAATCACAAAGAACTCCATCTCTTCCTGGATTGGACAGGTAATCGAGAGAGCCATATAACCAGGCTTCTCACCTTCCAGTCAAAGTCCTGTGCTCACGACGACAGCGGTGTCGGCACATCCCTGGCGTTCAAGAAGAATTTCTTTGTGACGCAGGTACTGCAAGCAGGCGTGTCGAAACGGCAAACTACGTTCACCAGCCACTACCTACAAGACACAACCCACAGGAACCCAGATACATTTACCTTAGGACCTGTGGTGGCTTCCTTGTAGGATAAATAGCAGTTGGTTGAGGGCAGATGTTAGTGAGTGACTGGCCACTTCCTATTTCATTCTCCCCTCTCTTGGGGTCCAGCATCCGAGGAACTCTGTAAGCTGATCTCCTTTAACTACAGGTGTTAACCATTGTCTCTTGTGTAACCTGATACCATATATGTTTATATATTTGTTATGTCCCCGTTCTTCAAACGAGGTGGAGTTGGGCAATGTCTAGGTTAAGTGAGGAGCTTAATTTCAAGTTTACATTTAGCTGGTCAAGTCACATTACTAAATTCACACACCTAGCACTGATTGCCCAGGCTGTCACCCTTTAAGGGTAATGAGGTGTCATGGGGCCCTCTAAACAGCTCCTGCAAAGCACAGAGTGTCACCCCGGGACAGTCACCAGCCAATTGGTTTAGGACTTCTACCCACCATGAAGTGAGTCTCCTACATAAAGAGTGGAAGGTTTGAATAAAGTGCCAGAAAAATTACAAATTTGGAGTAATTTGTATTATTCCTAACCACTGTATACAAACCTGGAGCTCTACACATACTGATCCCACTCATCACCCACCCCCAGAAGTCCTGCCTTAATTGCAAAGTGATCGTTATTTACTAGTCCAGGTGTGAGCGCAGTGGTTGGTCTGCTCCCGCTACCATCTCCGCTAACTAGCAGAGGGTAGTTACAAGTCACAAAAGTTTTAACAGCTAGTTTCACCTATCGCCGAAATAATATGCTTTACTCATGCGTCAAGAGCTCCGGGTTTGTATAGTTAGGAAAAATACAAATTATTCCAAATCTGTCATGTTTGCATGCAACAGATGTGGCAATCGGGTATTAGTAGTAGAAAATTTGCCAAAGAACTACTGCTAGTTATCTAGAAAAATGATTTTACATGCAGTTTAGAAGGATTGACTTAGAATCATATATGCTTATTACAATTATATAGTTGTTTGCAAAGGTAAATTTATCAAAACTAAGACTTTAATTTTATCTTTATTGCAAAAACATGTTTTTGTAGTTGCAAAATATTGAGTGAGAATAGGAGGAAAAAGGTTAAGAATGATGATATGTAAACATAGAGTGAATAATGTAAACATTGTGTTCAAACTCACGAATTGTTTTAGTTTTATTCTTTCTTAAATAGAAATACAGCTTATTTTATAAACTAAAAACATAAATATGTAATAGTATTAATAAAGATTATGACGTGGAGTAAGATTCATAATAAAAGTTCATTAACATTAAGCTGGCCTTGAAACTGCCGTTCGCCCATTACAGAGAGTTTATGATAAAAACGCATTTTTTATGTAATTTTGGGGTTCGTCCTTTACACAGTAATATACGGTATACAGTATACGTATATAGGAAAGATGCATTATCCCAAAACCTATTATTTTCATCTAAGATTTTGAAGATCCAATTGGAAACTGCTATTGACAAGTAATCTAAACTAATTAGCTGCTAGGTAAGACCAAGGGCTCTTAGTCACTGCTCACCACTTTGGTATGCTCAGTAACACGTGCAACCAATTCCAGAATTCTCCTCTCATGTATTGTTATTTTCACCATGATTTTGTCAGTTTTGCCTAGTTTTCTAATGGTCTTCATGAATGATAAAGTATTTTGTTTTTTTACATGTACACAATAAAGTACAGTATTTATTAACATAAGCATAATTTTAAAAGATATAATGGATGAGAGAAAGAAAAAAATAAACTACAACATAATATACATACCAACACTAAAGATACAATATGGAGGTGGTGCCATCAGGAAACCTCATGCGGTGAATTGAAGGCATTACTCGTTGCATCGTTTCTTCTCTCCTTAGCAAAACTTGCCTTTTAGACTCCTATATTACTACCATTCGTGCCTCCTTTCTTGTTTCTTGCTGTCCAACATCTACTCTTTAACTTCAGAGTGCAACAGTGAGGTTTTTCCTCAATTGTATTTGTCTGCTGAATGGCCTAACAGGCCCTAGGACCCGGCCACAAAGTATTTTTTAGTTATATATCATTCAATTGTTTGAATACAAATTCATGAGTGTTCCTTTTCCTTGCCTTTACTTTCCATGTATATATTTTAAAGTTTTAATTTAGAGAGTCAATCAACAACAACCATAAAACCATTTGTATGTTTTTTAATGTTAGTTTGACTTTCAGAAGTTCATTTTATGCACTGTAATTTGTGTAGGAAGCAGTGACAAATAAAGTTGTATACACTTATAGAAAGTGAACAAAATTATCTTTCAGGTTGACGTGACAAGCACTGAGCCCGTCACTGCATTTTGTAGTTCAGACGAAGAAGAAGAAGGCGATGCACTGCTCTATCTTCCCATATCTCCCGAAATTGAAGAACCAGAGGAAGGCTGGGGACCTGAAGGGGCACCTCCTGAGGAAATTAGTAATAAAAGGTCAGGTGACAGCAAAGAAAATGTTTCTCCAAAGAAGAAAAGACCTAAAACTTTGGATGTGGCTTTGGAAAATGCTCCAACTGAAGGTTAGCCTTTATTTTGTCTCTTTCTTACTGGAAATTTATGCTCTCATTGTTTATCCTTAGTAATTCAATTGTAAGAGATGCTCCTTTAATGAGATCTCTGGTGTCACCCAATATTGTCAAGGATCTGTAATACAGTATGTTTTCTCTGTACACAGATTATCTGTCTGATTATATATTTAACAATGCCCATTAAAGTCAAGTGTTTTGACTTGATGGTCTGGGTAAACTAACTATCTTATGACAATGATAGCAGTAAAGAATTTCTACTTCATATCATGATAGAACTCAGAACCTCTCTGTTGGAAGATGAGGGCACTACCAACCACACCAATGGAGAGGTCTTGAGTATGAACCCAGTGTGAGGCAGAAATTTATTCATACTTCTGTAGTATGCAGATTACTGTTGATATTTATTTCCAGTACTATTAACTTTCATGAGTTATTTTTCATGTTGGTGATATCAAAGTATGAGAGAGAAGTTATAATTTTGTTATTTTCTTTATCCACAGAGATCCATCCACTAATGAGCAACAGACCAAAAGACAAGCAAAACGTAGGAGGCAAGAAAGGGCGAAGTAACTCAAAAGGAGAATCTAAAAAGGACAGAAAAAAGCATTAAATTTTATATTATACTTCTACTTTGTAATAGTAGTCAAATTCAATTTCAGGAATCATCGTGTACATAAGATTATGTTTGTACTTTGGTACACAAATTTATAAAGTCATTCATGTAAGTCTAAGTGTAACTAAAGACTTTTTGCAGCATATTTTCATAGGCTCTATCAGCTACTTTTGCCTTGTCTTCTACTTTACATCTGTTCCCGTAGGGCTTTTCTTTTCCATCTGTCCAACATCTCACTTTACATGGTTCTATTTTAATACCTCTCACTTGCAGACCCCATGAGAGCCTGTAGATGTAAATCATTTAGTCAGGTCATATTAAAACAATGTTGGAATTCATCTAAAATGCAAAGTGTATGCTATGCAAAAATAAATCTCCTTTCATTAGGCTAGAGCTACCCTTGTGAGATTGTATACAGCACTTTTAACGGTAGACTGAGTGCACCTGATGATAAGCTCACCAGTTAAACATAGGAGGTGTAACCTTAAGTACAAATGAAGTGTATAGATTGTTGATGTAAGATGAAATCTAGTAGAAATAAGTGGGGAATAAATGGCAGAATTTTGGATAATCACTAAGAGAATTACTGTATTATTAAAGAAAGCTCTTTTGTAAATGTTGTGTGCAAAATTATTTTAACATTTAAAACTATGTACAGCTTCTTTTTAAGTGTCAGTGCATTACTAAAAATAGTAGAATATAATTTGTTATAAATATGATGAATGTTTTTCTACATTAGCATTACTGTCTAGCCTTGGCATTTTATAGGCAGGTTATTCATTGTGTTATATTTAAAGTATCCCAATACTACAGTAGCAGAATTAATGATTTTAACTCTCCTATACACTTACTATTTCTCACCATTTTATGATATAAGATTTATCATGTTTTCTAGAAATAAATTTTACACTGCATAATGTGTTTGCTCAGTTAATAAGGCTAGACTAAGATTCCGAGTCTTCAAATTAGGTAAATTTTAGCCCTCAACTATCTATGCATTTTTAAGAATGTCCAGCAAACAATTAGATTGTTGTTTTTCCTGTGATGATTAGCCATTCTTTGAAATTAAAGAAAGTACATTTCTTTGTTTGCAGTTACAATCTCATTTTGGATATAATAGATGTTTTGTCATAGATCATGGTATTGTATATACTGTATATACTCACGTAACATGTGAGTTTTGAAGACTAATTTTGAAGGTAAATTCAAGGGGGTCGCATCTTACACGAGATATAAAATTAGCATATGCACTCTTGGACTAAGCTACGTCGTTGTTCAAACTGTATATCAATTTACTGTGGTAAAAAATATAGCTATATTTGAAATAAACCGGATTTTGATTAAACTGATGTTATACTCAAGGGGACCGTCCGCCATGTCCGCCATTTTTTTTTTCTAATGATCCAAATTACACAATTTCTATATATGTTTTAGACATATATAATACCTTCATCATATAAAAATTTCAAGTCATTTGATCAAAAACTTTTGGATTTATGAGCAAAAATCATGATTTAAAAAAAATATTTAAGTACATTTTTCCCCACTAGTATAATACCAATTGTATTGACACTTATACCACAAAAACTACTCTAACAACCGAACAATTCTGTCAGACAGAATTTTGATTTTCCTTTCTGTTTTTTTTTTAATGAATTTTTATTTTTTTTTCCTCGTCTAGACGGAAAATAATCGTGAAAAAAAATGTAAAACGAAAATCAAAATTTTGTCTGACAGAATTGTGGGATTTTTATTCTTCTTTTCAACGATATCTTTTTCTCTAATATCGAACAACAAATAAGTGAGAAAAATGTACCTAAGTGGGAATAAGTATGTTTTTGAGTTATGAGCTCCCAAAGATTTGCAGCAAGCTTTCGCTTCTTTTCTAAAAGAAATCAAGATAATATTATTATGATAACTTTTATTGTTCATTCCTACATAAATGCACCCTAAAGGAGGTATTTGAACCCTCAGTTTACTATTCCTATGTTATGAGTTGCCTGCGATCTCTAATTGTTGCCAGTGTTTTAGTTAGCAGGTTTCAGCTTTGTACTCTTATCCAGGTTTCCCTCTTTCTTGGTTCTTTTTTCTTGTTCTCCACTTACTTTTTGTTCTTTCTATCACCTTATGTAACATTGGCATTGCTATAAAATTCCAGAGGACATTGTGAAAGCACAATCAACATACGAACTTCAAGTAAATAAACACATGCATTATAATTTCTATATGCCTTTGGAAACTTTGTGATTTTTTCGTAGCTGGTAGTTTTCATTCACCTACCCTCTACCAATGCCTTTCATTTCTGCCAGAGGTACGAGATTTCGAAACGAGAGAGAGAGAGAAAGAGAGAGAGAGAGAGAGAGCGCCTTTGGCTGATATAGATGACAGTTCAAATTGAGAGAGAGAGAGAGAGAGAGAGTTGAACATTGTTATTATAGTATTTGTATAAATGGGAGTTTTTAATAATTGGAGAGAGAGAGAGAGAGAGAGAGAGAATATAAAAGTATTTGTATAAATGGCAGTGGTATATAATTCGAGAGAGAGAGAGAGAGAGAGAGAGAACTACGCATCTGTCAAACTCAGTCATACAGACGACGCCATAAGGATGACGTCATTATTTAAAGACCGCTATTTTCATTGTTTGGAAAAATGATTGACTATTTGTTCTTCTACAACCTTAGGTAACATTGGCCTTGCTATAATGTTCCCGAGGGCGTTGTGGAAACACAATGTACATACGAACTTCAAGTAAACAGACGCATACATTATAACTTCTATACATCTTTGGCATCTTTGGCATCTTTGGCTTCTGTTTTCTTGTTCTCCACTTACTTTTTGTTCTTTCTATCACCTTATGTAACATTGGCATTGCTATAAAATTCCAGAGGACGTTGTGAAATCACAATCAACATACAAACTTCAAGTAAATAAACACATGCATTATAATTTCTATATGTCTTAGGAAACTGTGATGTTTTCGTAGCTGGTAGTTTTCATTCACCTACCCTCTACCAATGCCTTTCATTTCTGCCAGAGGTACGAGATTTCGAAACATGAGAGAGAGAGAGAGAGAGAGTTGAACATTGTTATTATAGTATTTGTATAAATGGGAGTTTTAAATAATTCGAGAGAGAGAGAGAGAGAGAGAGAATAAAAGTATTTGTATAAATGGCAGTGGTAAATAATTCGAGAGAGAGAGAACTGCGCACCTGTCAAACTCAGTCATACAGACGACGCCATAAGGATGACGTCATCATTTAAAGACTGCTATATTTTCATTGTTTGGAAAAATTATTGACTATTTGTTCTTTCTACAACCTTAGGTAACATTGGCCTTGCTATAATGTTCCCGAAGGCGTTGTGGAAACACAATGTACATACGAACTTCAAGTAAACAAACGCATACATTATAACTTCTATACATCTTTGGCAACTTTGGCTTCTGTTATTGTAAGAGTAGATTTCGTTCATCTACACTCTACCAATGCCTTCTATTTCTGCCAGACGTACGATAGCTCGAAATATAAATGAAAAATCGCCATAGATATGCAAAATTAACACACAAAGACGATTTTGTCAAACTCAGTCATGCAGACGACACAGTAAGGGTGACGTCATCATTTAAAAACCTCTATATCTTCGTTATTTGTAAAAATAATTGGCTGAAACTTCTAGGGAGTATGTACGACATGTTTACGCATACATAGAAGCAATAAAACGATTTTCGATTTCTGAAAGTTATGTCAATACCCCATGGCGGACGGTCCCCTTAACTGTATCCAATAATAATGCATGAAATTTTCATTTTTAGTATCGTATTTATAAATAAAACCATAGAGAATTATATTCTTTTCCATTGTTCATGTATAAAAGTCAATCGACACTCCCCTATGCTTTCCATATCAGCTGAGTAAGGTAAACTACCGAAGGATATTTCATATTTCATAAAAGAGACAATTATTACAATACTTGATCTATCATTTTCCAGATAGCATACCAATTTCAATAGTTTTATTTGAAGTATTTGAAATTATTAGTTTGTTGAGTGTGGTTGGAAAAGTGTATGGTAGAGTAGTGATTAACATGATTAAGGATAAAACAGAGAATGCACCCTTAGAAGTACAGGGTGGTTTAGAAGAGGTAGGAGATGTATGAATCAGATTTTTACAGTTATGCAGATATACGAGAAATATTTAGCGAAAGGTAAGGAGGTGTATGTTGTGTTTATGGATCTGGAGAAAGCGTATGATAGAGTAGATAAGGAATCAATGTGGAATGTGATGAGGTTATATGGAATTGGTGGAAGGTTGTTGCAAGCTGTGAAAAGTTTCTACAAAGGTAGTAAAACGTGTGTAAGGATAGGAAATGAAGTGAGTGATTAGTTTCTGGTGAGAGTGGGGCTGAGACAGGGATGTGTGATGTCGCCATGGATGTTTAACTTGTATGTTGATGGAGTGGTGAGAGAGGTGAAGGCTCGAGTGCTTGGACGAGGATTGAAACTGGTAGATGAAAATGGTCATGAATGGGCGGTAAATCAGTTGTTGTTTGCAGATGATACTGTACTGGTTGCAGATGCGGAAGAGAAGCTTGGTCAATTAATGACAGAATTTGAAAGGGTATGTGAGAGAAGGAAGTTGAGAGTTCATGTGGGTAAGAGTAAGGTTATGAGATGTATGAGAAGGGAAGGTGGTGCGAGGTTGAATGGAGAGTTACTTGAGGAGGTGGATCATTTAAGTACTTGGGGTCTCTTGTTGCAACAAATGGTGGAGTGGAAGCAGATATACGTCAGAGAGTGAATGAAGGATGCAAAGTGGTGGGGGCAGTGAAGCGAATGGTAAAGAATAGAGAATGGAAAATGGCTGTCTGCTAAAGAAGGTGATAAATGCAATAGTTGATGGGAGAAGTACAAGAGGAAGGCCAAGGTTTGTGTGGATGGATGGAGTGAAGAAAGCTCTGGGTGATAGGATAGTTGTGAGAGAGGCAAGTGTGTGCTAGAAATAGGAATGAATGGCGAGCGATTGTGACGCAGTTCTGGTAGGCCCTGCTGCTTCCGCCAGTCGCTTTGGATGACCGCGGAGGTAGCAACAGTAGGGGATTCAGCTTATGAAGCTTCATCTGTGGTGGATAACGGGGGAGAGTGGGCTGTGGCACCCTAGCAGTACCAGCCAAACTCGGTTGAGTCCCTTGTCGGGCTGGGAGGAATGTAGAGAGGGAAGGTCCCCTTTTTTATCATTTGTTTGATGTCGGCTACCCCCCAACATTCGGGGAAGTGCCTTGGTATATGGGACTTCCCTCATATTTTATTTTCTTGCACTGTGAGTTGAATCGTAAATAGAAGTTAAGCAGAGTTTCATTTATGTTGCTGATGCCCTATAATTTAGTTTTTCTTTTTTAGCAGTGTGGTGCTTGATTATAAAGCTTAAGAAATTATTTATATTATGTTATAACAAAACTATATTCTCTGTTTTCAGACACTTTAGTAACTGTATCTTCAAAATTTGGCTTTTACATTTCATAGGGCGATTTGCAAATTCATTGGTTCCGACTAAATTTCCTTTTTGTTTCCTCCAGTTTCTGACACACCTTTCCAAGATTCCAAACAGAATAGAGGCTATGAATATGGTTTGTTTTATCGCCTTCATTTACAGCTTGTTAGTTTATATTTGGCAGTACAGTGGAACCTCTACACACGAACGTATCTACATCCGAATTTTCCAACATCCGAAGTAAAATTCGAGCAATTTTTCGACTCTACACCCGAATTTTATTTCGACACACGAAGTAAGCAATTTTCGTCGTACCGGTTGTATCCGAATTTTTCGACACGCGAAGTACAATTCGAACACGTTCCTACTCTACACCCGAATTTTTTTTCGACACCTGAAGTAAACAATACCCGTGCATGTAGATGGTACTCATAGCGCCGGATGTATTTTTTATTTCCGCCGATAGAAGGCAGTATTTCTACCTCGGAGGGACCCTCAATTAGCGTGGCTTGGGACATTCCTCTGTTCTCGTCGACTTCGTGTGGTTGTGCCCTGTGCGTTCTGCTATTAACTGTGTTTTAATCGTGATTTTTTACGTTCATCCTTTTACGATATTTCACGTAAATCATGGGTCCTAAAAGGCTTAGTTTCACAAGTGGTAGTGGTAGTGGTGAGAAAAGGAATAAGGAAATGCTTTCTTTAGAAGTAAAGCAAGGAATTATTGAAAAGCATGAGAGAGAGAGAGAGAGAGAGAGAGAGAGAATGTTACTACTGAACGTTTGATGGAGATTAAGCATCAAGGAGAGAGAGAGAGAGAGACTCTAAAAACATAAATCACATTTTGAGTGTGAGTGAACTTGCAAAAGAACATCACGACGAACTTACTACAGAGGAGCTCAAGGAACTCCATGCTATGTCTGAGCACATGAGTGATGACAAGGAAGGGATCGAGGAGGTAGAACATGTGTTAGGTTCGGCGCAAATAAAAGAAGTGTTAGGAAAATATCAAGACGTGGTCGACTTCATCGACAAATACCATCCAAAGAAATTGCAGGTTTGTCGTGTAGTTGCGCAGTTTGATGATGTTTCCCTAACTTATTTTCTAAACATTCTGAAAAGCTGTACCAAGCAACTTTCTATCGATAGCTTCTTTAAAAAACTACGAAGCGAACTCGTGATGAAGAGGAAGGAAGTGGTTCAAAGAAAACGGCAAAGAGTGAAGCGAAAGAAAGTGAAACAAAGAAAACAGCAAAGATTGAAGAGAAAAAAATTCAATAAATTGTAAGTGTAGAGTGAAAGTGATTAAAATTAATCATCAAAAAGAAAAAAAGAAAATGTAAAAAAAATATAAAATATAAAAATAAAAAAAATAAATAAGCTAAGTTAGGTGAAAGTTCACTTAGTGTAAGTTAGAATAAGTTACGGTAGTGTACGTTTATCGTAGTCAACCTCTCTACCTCCTCGCCGCCCGTCCGTCTCCTCTCTGGTAGCAAGACCAACACCTGCGCTGGACTTTCTAAGGTAAAGTGACGCTAAAAACCCCTTTCTTATTTATTATTTCTTGATAATTATTCTTTTCTGGGTCGACCTGTGACGCCCGGTGAAAAGGGTCCTTCTTATCTCTTTTCTAATATAAATACTTCCAAATATACCAGGGAAAGTTAAAGCATGGAATGCAGAGGTTACTACCCTCGCGCGAGCACCCTAAGGGCATCGTGTATAAAGAAAGGGCGTGTGAAAACCACTATTCACAGGTCATCTTCCATTTAGATCAATCCTTCCTCAAAAGGGGGGAACCGCCCTAACGGCACCAACCTAACTCACCTGATCCACTCAGCGACGCCTGCCTCGAGCGCCCTCTACACATCCTTCTGTTGGACTTGTACTACGACGGTTGCTTTATTTTGTGTCTCGCTTTTCGCTGAGTTTTTGTGGATTTCTTCATCATGACTGAAGCTCTCCTTACTCCTGCACCAATGTTAAGTACCATAGATTGTTTTGACAGTTTTTCTAGTACCAGGCAAGTAGTGTTAAGTAATAGGAAGTGTTTTTTAATACGTTCGGCCTTGTGCCTTCCGTGGTCCACGCGGCCATTTTATTGTATACGCTCAGTGCGTTTTCTATTTGCTTTTCGTTGCCCTTTTGGTACTGTTATCTGTTAGGTTCATTAATCTTAAGTAATTGTATTTTAATCTTATTTTAAGATTGTAGGCTCCATGCCTCTGTTTGAACCGTTTATCTTTATGTGTGGTACTTATTAGTCGTTTACAAGTCCGTTCTGTTAACGAAAAATAGCGATCGGGGTTTCATTACAGTTTAGTACCGCCGATTCGGTAGATCTTTTATTATCATTTTTTACTATTCCCCTTTCGCTATTCTTTGTTATTCTTTTATTGTTATTTTCGGACAGATGTGCTTTATTTTTGAGGTTCGTGCGTGTTAGATTGACCGTCGTAACCGTCGAGTCCGAGAGAATGGGATTCCCGTTTTCTTTCTTATAGACTCGGGAGCCCGTTCTCTCTGTCTCACTTAAGGGATGACTACGTTATAGACGTGATTGTTTTAAGGTTACGACGATCTTTCTTGGCTTATAGTTGGTGTTAGATCCGTGTCGTGTTAGAGTCGCTTTAGGTATCGGCCTGCCTTGCGCGGCCTTATGTCCCCCCCCCCCCCCCTTTAGTTCCACTCTCTCCTCGCTCCGGCCTGGGAGTTGGGTCAGAACATTATTCACACTCCGCCGTGAGTTTCACCCTAACTGGGAACGCTTATTACCTTTTGCGCCCCTTCGACAGGGAATCCTCCCCTCGTTGGCTTTCCACAACTTGACTCCGGCTTCGGCCTTCCATTCACACGAATCTGATGTATCTTCTTTTTGTTTTTTTTTTACTCCGGCGCGTCCTCCCGGAGTGCTATGGAGATTTATTACTACATCCAGTTAACGTATCCCTTCATTGGGTTAAGGATCTATTACCAAACACACACACACACCCCCCCCTCATAGCCGCCGGGCTTCCATCGCCCTCCGGCTTTCCCATTACATAAACCATAATTGTTAAAAAGTAATTACTCCGGAGCTTCGGCTCCTCCATATTCATATTCTGTATCAGTTCTATCATGATTTATTTTATTTTTGTAGTAATTACGGCGGAGCTCCGGCTCCTTTTAGTACACGACCTCGGTTTTTCACATCAAATTTAAGCTTCCCTGTCTTTACCTTTATATACTTAGTAAAGCTTCTGGGAAACTTTATACTTATCGACCCTTTTTTATTACAGAAAGTACACTGTGCTGCCAAGGGCTGTTCCGCTACCTTTCTCGATCCGGTAGGCCATGACGTCTGCCGGTCGCATGCCCACTGCGCGATCTCTTTTGTCCGGGAGGATGGCCAGGCCCCTTACATGATCTGGTTCCCGGAAGCATGTGCGCTCTGCTACGAGCTTTCCTCCCTTCTCCTCAATGATGAGGTAAGTGAGCGAGGTTTTCTGCATGCTAGTTTTTAAGGCTCCGCTTTATATATTGGTCGTTGGTATTTTTTATTGCTTTCACATAGTGATTCAATGTATCCTGTTTTTTGTCCTGATACTTTCTCATACTTTCCCGTCTGCCGTTCTAAGTTACCCCCCTTTTTCAGGCTGACGAGGATTCACTCCGGGCGGCCAAAACCAGCCTCCGCTCCTGGGTGTCTGGTTTCGGACGGAATGCCCCACCTGGTTGCCCCTACCTTCTTGATTTGGACATGGCTTCCCGGTTATTCCCTGGTTCCTCCTCGGCTGCAGTGCCTCCGGAACAAGCTGCCCCCATCATCGAGAGTATCAGAGCTGCCCTTCCGGTAGAAGAGGAACACCTGCTCTCCGGAGACATCTCATCCCTGGACATTCCCACTGAACCAATGGATGAGCAGGTGAGTGGTGTGGATTTGGCAGAAACCTTTCTTTCTCCTACATCTTCCTCTTCCTCTTCTTTCCACGGCTTTGACAAACCTCAGGCTTCTCCTTGGGAAGGTTCCGTCTCGGTTCGTCCCAAGGTGAAACCTATTCGTAAAAGTAAACCTAAAACTAATATTTGAGCTTTGCCTCAATCCATTTCTCCGATACCAGGACCTTCCTCAGCCCCTGACGTCCCAATGCTTTCACGCACCCCTCCCCGCCCTAAAGGACAGAAAGGTAAGTCCACTAATCTAAGGCTTCCGCTGTAGGTAGCTCCTCGGACAGCCAACTAACCTTAGAATCCATACAGGACATGGTGGAGACGAAGCTGCAATGACACTCCGGGGTCATAGCAGAGCTGAAGGACATGGTGGCTAGCCTCATAAGACATAAGTCTCACCCTGCACCGTCCCCAGTTCCTGACGCATCGAAGCTTCCACCCTTCGATAAAAATAACCCTTGGAGGTGCGCATTGCATGCCCCTTATTTGGATGGCACGCTTACACTTGAAGGGTTAGGGACCCGCCCTCTCGAGGATCTGGAGTTCTTTCCTCCAGGTCTTCAGTTCCCCTTCAATGGCTTTGTTTGCTTACGTGAACATGCCTTAGTGCGAATGGACAAGGTCCCGAAGGAGACGGTTATCTTCCCTAAGGAGCAGGCCCAAGCTGTCTGGGCCCGTACTCTGGCGGAATGGGGTTGCCGTAATTCCAAGCAAACCCCCCACAAAGGAGCGTATACCATCTTTATCACTCCTCCGTCCATCCCTTCCCCGCTTACTGATAAAATTGCGGAATTAACTATTCAGTCAGTTAAGGATGGCATTCCTATGCCATCCCTTAAGGAAACAGATCCCACCTCTCTCCTCGTCCCTGGCACCTCGGCGCTCTGGAACGAGGCTTCCTCTACGTTCACGGTGGGTAAGTTAGACCCAGACTGCGCTTCCTCTCTCTTCTCGGAGAGACTCCCGAAGATAACGGACCACTTATTGAAAGTGGAATTTGAATCGAGAAACTGGCTGGCAAGAACTCTTAACTCCGTAGTTTCCTCAGAGCTCATTGCCTCCTTATATAGTGATGAACCTCTCTTCCGGGTGCAGGCGAAGAACCTCCTGCAGTCGTTCCAGTCGGACCTACATGACCTCTGGACGGTGAGAACTAATTGTCGGAAGCATGTTCTCGCTGAAGCCTCTATTCGGCATGAGCCCAACAGGGTCATTACCTCTTCCTGTTGGGGTAAAACCCTGTTCCCCCAGGAAGAAGTTGATAAGGTTCTCCAAGACGCAGCAAGGGCTAATCAGAACCTTCAGGTTAGGTGGGGCCTTTCGAATAAACGTAAGTTTGAGAACTTGCCCCCGTCAACCCTCCTCAAAGAAAAAGCAGAGGTCGTATGTTCCTTATAAAACAGCTAGAGGTCACCTTCATCATTCCACGAGCCCTCATTCTTCAACTCCTTCTACGTCTAAAGCCCCTCCTCAACAGATTGTCTTCCTTCCGGCTCCTCAAGGTTCCCAACCAACTGCAGCTACTTCTTGGATGACCTCCCCTGCCTTCAATCAGGCGTACGAGACCTCGGGTTCCTTTCGAGGATACCCTCGAGGCGGCGCCAGGGGAAGAGGTCAGTTCCGCCAACGAGGCAGACCTAAAGCTAAGGGTTCCCGAGGGGGTCATGGGGCTAAGTTCAGCTCCACACAATGAAACAACTCCGGTAGGGGGAGACTGTTCCAGTTTCGGGACCAATTTTCTTGATAATTATTCTTTTTTACATGTCTATTATCTAATTTAGAGTGCATATTGTCATGTGTAATTATGTGTAGTAATTTATTAAGGAGTTATCATAGGTTTTTGGGCTCAACCACGGATTAATCCTATTTCAATGTATTCTTATGGGAAAATTTGTTTCTACATACGAACATTTTCTACATCCGAAGTCGGTTATGGAACGGATTAAATTCGTATGTAGAGGTACCACTGTATATTTTCTTGATCTTTTCTCCATAGGGGTAAGAGTACAGTTAACTCCTCGTTAACACGAGTTCTGTTAAGCCGATTTGAAAGTTACAATAGTTCAAATTTATTGAGATATACTTGGTTAACACAAAATGTCCACTGATACATAAGTTGAACTTCCAGCCGAGAGAGAGAGAGAGAGAGAGAGAGAGAGAGAGAGAGAGAGAGATAAGAATCTATTTGAGGTTGCAAGCAAATAAATTTTAATTTTGAATGTGGTACCAAAAAAAAGTAATATAATTTTACGAATAAATGTACATCTATACTTGTAAATGTAGATGTGTACAATTTAGCATGTTTATAGTACATCGCTGCTCTTTATTTGTGTACGTGGTTTGTTCTAAGATAATATAAAATAGAAAGATTTTGTAAGGTTGAATAACAAATTAAGTTATAGAAATTATATTGCGATAGTATAAAAAAAGCTTAATTGTTACATTTACCAATATTTATATTCAATATTTTTGTTTATATCGCCTACGTAGATTGCTGTGGGTCGTTAGCATCAACAGATGATTCGTCTGTTGTTGTTCAATGCATATTTTGATAAGAATCTAGTCAAGAAATTGCTGAACAGTGTTCTTTTTTTTCAAGAATTACGTGATAGGGAGCAAAATCATTTCGACAATATTCTTAACTATATGTGAGCATAATCATGATACCATTGGGACCTTGAAAACAGCTGGCAAAATCAAAATAAAAACAATATAATTTCTGTTGTTAAAATACATCTTGAATTGTTAATAGAAAAGTACAAAAACTATTAAAGTAAGTTCAGATAACATCGAAAACCAGGATTATTTTAGACATCATTCAATTAATTCACAATGTGAGATCAGCTGCGAAATCGAATGATGTCTTAATCCTTCCCTACGATCAAACATAGATTTAAGCAAAATCAAAGTTTTTATTGTGTGTAGTATATAACTGACATTATTGGAGGAAACAAAGATTTCTGTTAAATCAGTTTTATGTGTGTATAGTAAGGCACCTGAGAGAGAGAGAGAGAGAGAGAGAGAGAGAGAGAGAGAGAGTGTGTGTGTGTGTGTGTGTAGGTAGCTGAGGATGGGGACGGGAGGCAGGCAACAGCCGGACAGTGGTGACGAGAGTGATGCGTCATAGTGTGAATGTACATGGGTAATAACTTGTTTTTCTGTAAAATGAATATAAAAGTTGAGTAAGAATGTGTGTTTTTATTGTTTCTGTGACCTTCAAATACATTAATAATGTGTTCAAGTTTCATACTAACGAAATTCCAAGACAGACTCTCCCAGTGTCCAGGAACATAACAACCCCTATTACTGTTATTTTTTATGGAGAAATTATGGTCCGTTAATATATTTCCGTTAACACAACCTCTGCAGAAGCATAGGCTAACCCTCATGTTAACAGGGAGTTGATTGTATAGTGTAAAAATTTCATTCTAATGCTACTTAGTTTACTATTGTACAATATCAATATGCAGGCAAGACAGCTGCTATCTGATTAGAGTGTTTATTACAAAACACTTTTTTTTTGGGGGGGGGGGGGTTACGGTAGTTTTTATGGCTGTGTGCGTTTATGCAATGATTATAACGATACTAGCGATACTTTTAACCTTATCTTTTAATTTTCTAAAAATTTTATTCTATTGTAATTTGGTTTCTCAAAAAAGAACTTGCATGATACATGAGATATATAATAAAATAAATTTTTATTGGTGAAAATTTTCTGGTCACAATATGCGAGATCAGCTGTTACACGAGTATATACGGTAGGTATACAGATCAGTTCACTTTCGTTGCTGAGTAGTAAATAAAGTACTTACTCCATTAAATGCACTAACTTACATGATCAATTATCCCCTTTGCTATGAAGACGTTGCTTAACATCAAAATATGGTTTGCCCTTTGTTACACACCATGTCTCAGATACGTCATTTACAAATAAAAACCATATAAAAGTTAAAATCACTCGTATATCCTACAAATGAGTACAGCACATGATGAAGTCTTAAGGATTTTAGCCGTTATTCCTGATTGTGTGTGAGAATCTCTCTCTCTCTCTCTCTCTCTCTCTCTATATATATATATATATATATCCCCCTCCGTGTACTACATTCTCTCTCTCTCTCTCTCTCTCTCTCTCTCTATATATATATATATATACCCCCTCCGTGTACTACATTTTCTCTCTCTCTCTCTCTCTCTCTCTCTCTATATATATATATATATATATATTCCCCCTCCGTGTACTATTCCCCCTCCGTGTACTACATTCTCTCTCTCTCTCTCTCTCTCTCTCTCTGTATATATATATATATATATATGTATATATATATATATATATATACACATGTATATATATATATATATATATAGGCTATATATTCCCCTCCTGTATTACATTCTCTCTCTCTCTCTCTCTCTCTCTCTCTCTCTCTCTCAAAACGAGGTTATCCTGACCCCTAGACAGGGAAACCAGTCGGAATGCTAATTGTTTAAAGGAAATATTTCAAGTATTTCCTGCTGCCGGCGAATTTGAATCACCACTTGGTAACAAGTCACCTTCTTCCTGATCCTTGGCGAATCGCGCAAAGCTAATATACCTAACAAGGAAAACACAACCAGAAACCAGAACTTTTGTCTTGACTTATCTCCAGAAATATAAAAAACTAAACTTGATTACCAAATGTTTTAATTTATACTATAAGTTTATAGTAATTAATTTTTTTGCAAATTAGGTAAGTTATCCATAAAATTGTTTTCTCTGACCTATTTGTACATCGTTTTCTTTTAAATTTCTTGTATGAACTAAAGTAAACAGTTCCTGCGAATTCTATTGGTGCGTTCACAAAGCAATTTTAGCGAATTAAAAACTCTGCTCAGACATTTTATATTTTTGTACATAGTATTAAATGAAGTACACTCACAAATATATCTTCCTTGGATATCTTATTCACATATCTACTGTAAATACTGTATTATTATTTTAGATAACTTCTAAACACCAGCTATTAAAATCGTGAAGATTTTTGTCAATGAATGGTGTGGTGGAGACTTCAAAGACAGGAGAGCTTACCTTTAAAAAAAAAAAAAAAAAAAAAAAAAAAACATTTGCATTAGCAGCGACATCTATTGCTGAAGTGTCCTACTGATTAGCTAATAAAAAAAATAAAAACATTAGAATTTGATATTATGTTACTATGAAAGTTTGTTGCTTGTTCATTTACAAAATGCAAGTTAAAGTTAGGCTATGTATTTCATATATATAATATCGCAAATATAACTTACAGATTATGCGAAAGACCCGCATCCGAAATAGGACCTGTAGGCTACCCTGACTAATCTAGGAGCGGAGAAGGTTAGTGGTGGGTGGTCTAGTATTGTCTTAGGCTCACATTTTCCTCATACCACATAGAGATATGGTTAGGAAAGATGCTCTGATTTTTTCTGTATTTAATGTGATTTTTGTTTCTAGAGGTACGAGTTTGCACTTAATTTGTAAAATAAAGGCCTTTCGAAGTGGCCTTAGCATCTCCTTGGCACTGTTTCAATATATAATCTCTGATTTTGATTAAGTACATATTTTTCAAGTTACAATCGTATATACATACAATATACAACCGTACCTTCACTTTGCAGTGATAAATGTGAAAAAAATGCACCAATAAATGATAGTTTATGTTTGAATGGCAATATATTCAAATCATGCTTCTTCTTTTACATATGGCGACGGACTTTTACAATTATTGTTTTGAAGACTTGAGTTAGCGTTACCAGATTGTTAGATCCCAAATTCCCATGAGAAGGATGAAAAACGGATTTTGAGCGAAGCGAAAAATCTATATTTGGATGAGGTAGCCATGTCGTCCTGATGGAAGTTCCTTCGAAGGTAGCTTCCTAGGTATATTTGACCTACAGTGATATATCCCAGAGAATTTACCAAAGGTATCCAGAATTTTAACTCCTGGAGCGAATATCCCTTAAAATTTTACGCAGGGATATCACGTAATATCAGAGGACGTATTCTTGACACGTCTCATGGCTATCTACGCCCCCAATAGAGCTTTCACTTTGAGGGGAAAGAGAGGCAAGAATAAGGAGAGTCCTTACAGAGACATCGCTCTCGACGCTCCCTACTGCTCTGCAAGTAGTGCGCCAATCCGCCACCGCGAGGCGCCACCGTCATTCTTTCTATCGTAGCTTCGCTTGACCGGTGTTTTCCCTGTTCTCTCGTGCTATTTTGGAGTATTTTGAACCAGTTTTTCTGAGAGGAAGATCTTCCCGCCCAACGTGGGCATGTGCTCTGCGAACCTCCAGGGGTTAACGTCAGAGAAGGTGGGGAAATCTTTAACGTTTAGCTTCTTCGGGGCCAAACGTGTCGCAACTAGCTGATGCTTCTCAGTCTGAAGAGAGGCCTCCTTCTCAGACGATTTCTTTTGAATTTCCTGCACCATGGACAGCAACGAGTGCAACATACTCGTGATCGAATCTAGTTGAGGTGCAGTGGAGGAGGTCGAAGGCACCGGCTCATTCACTGTGGCCGATGATACCGAAATCGTTTCGGCTTTCTCAGTTTCCGTCTCAGGTGGAACGTCATCCGCCTGATCCAACTCCTCCACTAGGAGATTGTTCTCGGTCTCCTCTGAGACAACTGACATGTTGTCTTCTAGTTGGATGCTCTCCAAGGCATCCGAAACTTCAGATTCTACCGGAATCTGAACCAGGGGAATCTCAGGTTGAGCCTGGGGAATAACTGCATCCGAAGATGCCCTAGGGAAAAGACAAGCCCTCATCTTTTCATTAGGAAGGTATGGGCCAGAAGTATTCTTCTGGAAACCCCTGACCCATTTACGCAGCATTTCCCTTGCTGCGTCCCTTGACTCAGTGGACTTTTGGTCATCAAAAGCCTCTCTTACCAGTTTTTCACAAACGGTACATACCTGCGGGTCCCAATACTTGAGAGCCCCCTTGGTGACTGCGCAGCGAGCATGGGCTCTGCACATGTCGTGGCCGCAGAAGTTCCTACTGTGGACCCTGCAAAAACTATTCCCGCATCGGGATGCTCCTCCTGTAAAGAAAGGAAAAGTCTATAAGTATTCGGTGAAATTCTCAAAAATACGAACAGAATCATGAGCTTGAATGAAAAAAAAATACATAAGGACGTTTTTTATTCAGTGCTACTCTTTTTTATTCATAGTGTAGCATATATTTGTATCATGGCTGATAAAAACACCCATCACACTTTGAAAAGAACGCTTTTCAAATTTATCTATCTGATAACATCAGATCAGATTCACATTGAGGCTTCACCTTTGCAACAGCACCTCTGTGTCTTTTAGCTTTGTGTGTTAATTATTTTCACTAGTTTTTTCTCTTTTCATCCACATTTGTTGTAGTACACTTTTCTTATTTTCAATATTTTCTTCATAAAACAAGAATTTTCCAACTGTTTGTGCACTAACTTCTTTGTATGGTTGTTGGAGCTCAATTGCTTTTATTCTTGTATCACTATAGTGTGGATAATATAACATGAAGTGGTTAGCATTTTCTTCTACATCACAGAATACACAGTTTATATTTCCATCTTGGTGTCTGTTTTTTATATTCAAGCCCAATGTGTCTGTCCTTGCTCCGAATAATAAAATTGACGAAAATGTGTTGTCATATACTTCCTCCTCCTTGATTTCACTTTTCCAGTTTTTATACAGAATTAGACTCTCCTTGCACTCCGTTTCACTCTTCCGCTTGCTTGTGTTCCATTCTCTTGTTCTCTTCTTTGTCTCCTCTTTCGTACATCTCTTGACTTTTGCTTATCGCCATCCCACATTCTTCAGCATACTTCTCCACATGCATCCACCACTTCCACTCTTTATATTCCATATAATTGACTATTGCTGTTAGTATGTCCTTCTTTCCCTTATAAATGTTATTAAGGTACCTCAGCTTTCCATCCATTACCCTTGTTTTCATAGCAGATGCTCCTACATCCCCTCTCAAGGCTACAAATGCTGTATTCTTTACACCCCCTAATATCCTTCTATACACTCCATTCTCAATTCTCTGCAACTTTTCTTTTTCAGTTTCCGTTAAGTTAATTACATTTGTTCCATATAATATAGAAGGTAGTGCTACACTTTTCCGGTATGTTTTCCCTATCAGTATTTTATTGTAGCTTTTTCCTATGAGCCTTAACAATCATTTTACTTTTCTGTGTTTTGAACACGTTCCTACTGTCATCTACCTTGATTCCTAGGTATTTAATATTGCTTACTACTGTTATTCCCTCTAGGTTATCTGGTTTCTCATTCATATTATATATAAGTACGCCACTTTTATCTCTATTTATGTCTAAACCACATTGCTTTCTTATATCTATCACTTTCCTTATGTTCAATTCAGCATCCTCTATACTCTCAGCAAGCACTAGGACATCATCAGCCAAAAATAATACTACTAGCTTTGTATCATTTTTAAAACCATTACCTTCATTTTCTACTTGTTTTATAATCTGGTAAGTAATTAACTTGAACAATGTTGTAGAGCCAGTACAGCCTTGCTTTATGCCACTACTTACGCTCAATTTTTATTCTACTTTTCCCCTATGTCTAACGTAGTAGAGTCTCCCACATATACTTCAGCTAAAGAGTTTATTATACTAGTATGTACTTTATATGGCTTTAATGTTTCTATCAGTGCTTCCCTTTTTATGAAATCAAAAGTTTTTTTGAAATCTAAAGAGGCAACTATGAGTTTTTTCTCATATTTGAAAGTTTCTTTGACCATGTACTGTAAGATGAATATATTATCCTCAATCCTTCCTCCCTCTGTAAATCCCGCTTGACTATCCTCTATGGCATTATTACTTTTTAGATGTCCTTTTATTTCATTCTTGATAAAATCCATGTATATTTTATATGATACATTTGTGAGTGCTATTGGTCTCAATTCCTTTGCTATTGGTTTGTTTTTCTTTTTTTAAATTTTTGTTCTGGATTTTTTTCCAGCTTTTGGGTTTTTCTTTACTGGCTAATTCCTCTTTGTAGCAGTTCACTGGTGTATTCTTACATATATCACTTATCATCATACCTTTGTAACAGTCTGGCTTTAGTCCATCTGGCCCAGCTGCTTTACCTTTCTTTAGGCGTTTTAGGCTTTTTTTCTAATCTATCTTTGTTTATTTCAGCGACAGGCATCGGTTTAATTACTCCTTTGACATTCAATACGGCATTATAATGCTCCCTTAGGTGTTCGGGTACACTACATTCATTTACTATTGTAATGTCTTTTCATCTCAAATCATCATGGTATTCACTTTCCTTATCATCATTCCAGATCTCTGATATTTTATTTTCGTGTGTATTGTAGACTCTTTTCCAAAATTTTACTCATTCTTCTTTAGCCTCTTCATCTGATAATTTATTTCCTCTATCTCCATATAATTGTACTGCCCCGCTTTTTATTTCGTTGCTATTTATTAATTTGTTTATGTTTTCCCATAGTTTATTATTTTTATCATCTCTTATCTCCCTGGTCTTCTTTTTCTCATATAAAGTTATACTACCTTTCACCAGTACTTGTACTTCTTTCTTCTTATGATTGTATTTTTCTTCTAATTATGTTTTTAACCTAATATCTTTTTCATTTCTCTTTTTTTTTCTATTAAGTTCCTTTCCTTCCTTAATCTTTCTCCTTCTTTCCTCAGTTACCCAAGGTTGTTCTTTGGTCTTCCCATCATTCGTTACCCTTCTCCTATATGTTTTAGCCAAATGTTCCTGTTTCATTTCTACCATTATTAAGTTTAGCTCTTCAATGTCTTTTTACATCCTTGCTAACGAGTTTTCTCTCTATGGATTTAACATATTCGTCTATATCTTAGGTGTCATTGCTATAATATGCCATTTCTTCCCACTTTCCTTTATTGTAGTTATTTTCTATATTAGTTTTTACTTCCAATTCTACGGTTATTAAGTTGTGATCTGATATGTCTAATGCTGTTTTATCTTCATATATTTCCATACATTTAAATTGTTTATATAGCATATTATTTGCAAGAAAAAAATCAGTAGCACTAAATTGGTCTTGTCTATTCCACGTGTATAGTCCTGAACACCTTTCATCTCCATTTAATAGTGTTAGGTTGTGGTTACTCATCCATTCTAGCACCATTTCCCCATTTCTGTCTACTTGTTGGTGTCCGAAAAATCATACGTGGCCGTTAAAATCCCCTAATACTAGTAAAGGAGTTGTTTCTCATGCTTTCTGTATTAATCTTTCGCATTCTGCTTTCAATTCTTGATCTTTTTTTTTTCATCTTCTTCTGTATTTCCTGCAGCGAAATATACTAGTATTATCAGAAATATTAAGTTGTAGATTTTGCACTTTACCTTTATTATATCGCTGTGTTTTGTTTTCATTTCCTCTGCTTCAGTGATATTGTTATTTTTAAAAATTAACATTAACCCACCACCCTTTTTGTCTTTAAATCCCTTCTTTTTTCTATCTTTAACAGACCTTTACTTAGTCGTATTTCATCTATTTTTTTTTTTGGTGCGTTTCTGTCAAACAAGATATATGAATTTTATTTGTGTTCATCTCGTTTTCTACTTCTATTAATTTCTGTTTGGTTATTGCTTGAATATTTAACAGGCATATTTTTATACAGTGGCTAACTTTTTTGTCTAAATTTATACCTTTTCAACTTCGTTCTGCTTGCGCTTGCTTCTTGACGAAAACTGTCGTTTCTTACTAGTTCTCCTCTCTTTATGTACCACCTTGCTCTCCATTTTCTTTTTTCTCTCTCATTTCCTCTAGCAACTTTTTCTTTCTCCCTTTCCTTAAAAGTAAGGTCAGGTGCTAAGAAAACATGTCTCAACTCCTCTTTTGTTTATTTTTTGAGGTGTTTTCTCCTTGCAATTATTCCCCATTTTCCCCTAGTGCTTTTAAGCTTAACTAGCAGGGGCCTTGGTATTTGTCTTTGTTCCTGCCCCTCTCTCTCTTACCTTGGTTTGCCTAACCTACCAACTTCTTCAATTTCCACATCGTTCATTCCTAACTTGACATTAATCAAACTTCCACATACATCATAATAATCTTTCAGTTTCTTATTAATATCATCTTTTGTACTTTCTTTTATGATGAAAATTACTATATAGTTTTTCTTTTTCTCTTTTTCCCTTATTTCTATCATCTCCGCCCTAGCTTCCTCCCTGACTTCTTTCCTTGTCAACTGACCCGTTCCTATCATATTATTATCCACTAAGGCTCTGATCTCATTTTTTAACTCGTCTACAGTGTCCTGCAGCCCTATGAAATTATCCCTAGGCTCATCATATTGTTCCCTAAATTTTTCGGTTTCTGCCTTCAAGTTTTTGAAACTCCCCCTGCATCTAATACAAAACCATTCGGCATGTTTGGATTCGCTGATTCTTTTAAATTCATTTCTGTCTAGTTGACCACAGCCTATATGGAACCATACATCACATAAATCACATACGATCGCTTCTTGGTTGGTTCGATCTTACCGGTTTTTCTTTGCACCATCCGCAGTCGTTTGGACCAGCCATGCTTTTTTCTTGTTCCTAGTCGCTTGAATATTCTTCCTCACCTTTTCCTCCCTTCACTTCCTTTTTTATCACACTCACACCCACTGAACCTTTCACTGATTTTCTCTTAGGCACCATGTTTAGTACCTCTTGGGCTTGTGTATGTTATGCTAGAGGCTTTTTAAATATCAGAACATACAATCACACATCACCTTACTGGGTTATAGGTAATAGGTTGGCCAGGGCACCAGCTACCCGTTGAGATACTACCACTAGAGAGTTTTGGGGTCTTTTAACTGGCCAGATAACACTACATTGGATCCTTCTCTCTGGTTACGGTTAATTTTCCCTTTGCCTATACACTCACACACCGAATAGTCTGGCCTATTCTTTACATATTCTCCTCTGTCCTCATACACCTGACAACACTGAGATTACCAAACAATCTTTCTTACTGCACCGTAATTGTTCAGTGGCCACTTTCCTCTTTGTAAGGGTAGAAGAGACTCTTTAGCTATGGTAAGCAGCTCATATAGGAGAAGGACACTCCAAAATCAAACCATATTTCTCTAATCTTGGGTAGTGCCATAGCCTCTGTACCATGATCTTCCACTGTCTATTGTTAGAGTTCTCTTGCTTGAGGGTACACTCGGGCAGGCTGTTCTATCTTATATCTTATTTCTCTTCCTCTTGTTTTGTTAAAGTTTTTATAGTTTATAAAGTGATATTTATTTTAATATTGTTGCTCTTCTTAAAGTATTTAATTTTTACATGTTCCCTTTCCTCACTGAGCTATTTTCTCTGTTGGAGCCCCTGGGCTTATAGCATCCTGCTTCTCCAACTAGGGTTGTAGCTTAGCAAGTAATAATGATAATAATAATAGCAGACGACAAAAACAGAGCCACCTGTTGTGGATGCGCCCTACTAAAGCGGCCAAATGCTCACAGAAATCCAAGCGAAGTTCCTGTCTTCTCTTTACTATCCTTGTGGAGACATGGAGGCCTCTGATTGGCTGTAGCAATTTTCCAACTGTGTAATTGTCTAGTGAAAATTCAGTCAAACTTTGACAGTCAAAGTACCAACTCGCTCCCGCAAAGTTGTCTTTTGAAAAGTGCATGTGAAACGGGGACTATTTGAGGTAATAGGTTTTTTTCTATCGGAATTTTTTTTCAATGTTTCATAAACTCAATGTTCGAAAAACCGTTGTTAGTCTTAGAGAAGTGTTATAGCAGTGGCAAATAGAAGGAGTATATTTCGAAAAGCGATGTTTTGACTCTGTAATGGGCCATTCACTATTTTTCGGCGCAGAATTGATTTACCGTCTGTAATATATTGGACTGCAAATGAAAAGGGAAAAGAATGGGAATATACGTTCATTTTAATTTGTTTTCGAACTTTTTTTTCTTTATAAATTCACTTCTTGGTTAATCTATTTCTATATATTTTGTATAATCGGTCTTGATAGTTTACAGTTTATTTGCTTACAATGCGTATATTATAATTTGTTTGGGAACTTTTTTTTTATGAATTTACTTCTTGAGTAATTTATTCTTACATGTTTTGTATAATCGGTTTGGAGATCTTTCTGGACGTGAAAAAATTTCAGTTACAATATTCTAATTTATTTTCGAACTTTTTAAAAGTAAATTTACTTCTTGAATAATTTATTCCAATGTATTTTGCATAATCAGTCTTGTTTTGGACTGTAGCAAAATTTAAGTTTATTTGCTTACAATATTCTAATTTATTTTCGGATTTTGTAAAAATAAATTTACTTTCTGGGCAATTTATTCCAATGTATTTTGCATAATCTGTCTTTACATATACATACATACATACATACATATATATATATATATATATATATATATATATATATATATATATATATATATATATATATATATACTTACACCATATTTGTCTTATTTATCCATTGAATTTGAATAACGAAAGAAAAGGGACAGGGAAACTGTAAATATTCATTGACGGGAAAACGCTTTCTGGACGAGCCTCCTTGTACATCCAGCAACAAAACTGGTGTCGCCTGGCCAGACCTGACTTGGAGAGATCATGCCCCTCTTGCCCCGAAAGGTGGTCGATGTTAAACAACCGAGACATAGTTAGGGTGGTTCGAGTGTGAGGAGGGAAATTACCGATATCACTCAAAGAAATGCGATGAAGAGAGAGAACTTTTTTATTCTTTTAAGAAATGTAATCTAATATTATTTCGAAACTAATTCATCAAAAGATTTTACCATAACTTTTTATGTGAATTTTCCTATCCTATTTCTATATGAAATTTTCTTGAATAATATTGGAACTGACTATTCATATTAATATTCATAACATGGAAATATCCTTCATTTGCATTTTCTTAAGCAATTCCTCTCTCTCTCTCTCTCTCTCTCTCTCTCTCTCTCTCTCTCTCTCTCTCTCTCTCTCTCTCTCACATACATACACACTGTAGCCTATGCATTTTATGTAGGGGCTAATAATGTATCGTTTCGAATAGCACCAATTGGGTCACCAATGATTAATAAGTGGCCTTTGTTCAAAATTTAGAAGGTAATGAGGTTTAAAGGTTTAGTTGTTGATTTCAGTGTTTTCCTTTGATTTTGATCATGAGCTACGAAGCTCGGTGTGGTTAGGGTCAGCTTTTGTCACGGGCTACTTGGCTCCGGCC
>NC_090736.1:131362742-131365242 GCF_036898095.1 Palaemon carinicauda
CTCTTATTTTTAGGTGCCTTACTTCTAGCATTTGAGGTTCTTTGACCTCTATTTTGAGGTGCCTTATCTCTATCATTAGGTTTTTTTTACCTCTTATTTTAGGTGCTTTAACTTTAGCTTTATGACCTCTATATTTTTAGGTGCTTATCTCTAGCATTAGGGGCTTTTTACCTCTACTCCTAGGTGCCTTTAGGGGCTTTATGACCTCTATATCAAGGTGCCTTATCTCTAGCTCTAGGGGCTTTTTACCTCTATTTTTAGGTGTCTTAATTTTAGATTTAGGGGCTTCATGACCTCTATTTTCAGGTGCATTACCTCTAGCATTAGGGGCTTTTTGACCTCTTATTTTAAGGTGCCTTATCTCTAGCATTAGAACCTTTTTTACCTCTATTTTTAGGTGCTCTATCTCTAACATTGGGAGTTTTATTACCTCTATTTTTATGCGCCTTATCTCTAGCATTAGGGGCTTTTTTACCTGTTTTGAGGTGCCTTATCTCTAGCGTTAGGGGTTTTATGACCTCTATTTCAAGGTGCCTTATCTCGAGCATTAGGGGCTTTTAGACTAATGATTTTAGGTGCCAGGTGCCTTATCTCTAGCATTAGGGGATTTTTTTTACCTATATTTAGAGGTGCCTTAACTTTAGCTTTAGGGGCTTTATGACCTTCGAACAAAGGGATTAACTGGTGATGAAGTGTGGGACAGAGGTAGATGGAGAACGCTGGCCAGAAACATCGACACCACATAAAAGTGGGAAAAGATGCAGACAAAGAAGAAGAATATGACCTCTATTTTTAGGTGTCTTATCTGTAGCATTTGGGGCTTTTTGACCTCTGATTTTGAGGTGCCCTATCTCTAGCCACCAGCATTAGGGGCTTTTTTATATTATTTTGAGGTGCCTTATCTATAGCATTAGTGGCATTTTGGTCTATATTTTGAAGTGCCTTGTCTCTAACATTAGGAGCTTTTTTACCTCTATTTTAGGTGCCTTATCTCTAGCATCAGAGGGTTTTTTTACCTGTATTTCAAGGTGCCTTATCTCTAGCATTAGTTTTTTTTTTTTTTTTTTACCTGTATTTCAAGGTGCCTCATCTCTAGTGTTAGTCTTTTTTTACCTCGATTTTAAGTTGCATTATTCTAGCATTAGAGGCTCTTTGACCTCTATTTTTAGGTGCCTTATTTATAGCATTAGGGGCTTTTTGACCTCTATCTTCAGGAGCCTTATATATAGCATTAGGGGCTCTTTGACCACTCTTTTTTGGTGCCTTATTTATAGCATTATGAGCTTTTTGACCTCTATTTTCAGGAGCCTTATATATAGCATTAGGGGCTTTTTTATCTCGATTTTGAGGTCCATTACTTGTAGCATTAGTGGCTATTTGACCTCTATTTTTAGGTGCCTTATTTATAGCATTAGGGGCTTTTTTACTTTGATTTTGAGGTGCATTACTTGTAGCTTTAGAGGCTCTTTGACCTCTATTTTTAGGTGCCTTATTTATAGCGTTAGGGACTTTTTGGCCTCGATTTTGAGGTGCACTACCTCCAGCAATAGAGGCTCTTTGGCCTCTATTTTTAGGTGCCTTATTCATAGCATTAGAGGCTCTTTGACCTCTATTTTTAGGTGCCTTATTTATAGCATTAAGGTCTTTTTTTACCTCGATTTTGAGGTATATTACTTCTAGCATTAGAGGCTCTTTGGCCTCTCTTTTTAGGTGCCTTATTTATAGCATTAAGGGCTTTTTTTTACCTCGATTTTGAGGTGCATTACTTGTAGCATTAGAGGCTCTTTGACCTCTATTTTTAGGTGCCTTATTTATAGCATTAAGGTTTTTTTTTACCTATTACTTCTAGCATTAGAGGCTCTTTGACATCTTTTTAGGTGCCTTATTTATAGCATTAGGGGCTTTTTTTACCTCGAATTTGAGGTGCATTTCTTCTAGCATTAGAGGCTCTTTGACCTCTATCTTTAGGTGCCTTATTTATAGCATTAAGGGCTTTCTGGCCTCTATTTTGAGGTGCATTACTTCTAGCATTAGAGGCTCTTTGACCTCTCTTTTAAGGTGCCTTATTTATAGCATTATGGGCTTTTTTACCTCGAGTTTGAGGTGCATTTCTTCTAGCATTAGAGGCTCTTTGACCTCTCATTTTAGGTGCCTTATTTATAGCATTAGGGGCTTTTTGACCTCTGATTTTGAGGTGCCCTATCTCTAGCCACTAGCATTAGGGGCTTTTTGATATTATTTTGAGGTGCCTTATCTATACCATTAGTGGCATTTTGGTCTATATTTTGAAGTGCCTTGTCTCTAACATTAGCTTTTTTACCTCTATTTTAGGTGCCTTATCTCTAGCATCAGAGGGTTTTTTTATCTGTATTTCAAGGTGCCTTATCTCTAGCATTAGTTTTTTTTTTCTACCTGTATTTCAAGGTGCCTCATCTCTAGTGTTAGTCTTTTTTTACCTCGATTTCAAGTTGCATTATTCTAGCATTAGAGGTTCTTTGAC